>NC_143014.1:308389187-308544073 GCF_055824585.1 Amblyomma mixtum
CATGAAAGTGACGCCTGGCTACAGCAAGGTGGACTATGCCATCTCCAAGGAGCACTCCCTTCCTGTTCTGGAGTGCTTTGACGACGAGGGCAGGGTCATTGAAGGCTACGGCGCATTCACAGTGAGTGACTGCTACACCATCATGAGCCGAGCGTTTCCACGCTGCAGCTCATTTCTGTCTCGGTTCCGTTTATGGAAATTAACTCTCTAATGCTCCGATTCAACAGTATGCAAACATTTAGCTGTCATGGGTTCCTGGCTTGCTCAGGGCATGTTCAGGGACCTCTGACACGAGATACCCTTTGCTTAGTATGCATGCCCCTAGTAGTGTTCTATCCTGTGCAGAGCAGAAGATTAGGAGGACACTTTAGCTCTGCCTTTAAGGGGGGAGGCTACCCTTGAGCATCAACTTTTTATTTCTTGAGATATCTGGATGAAATTTTCAGGGTGGGCTTGTAGCACACACATTTGAAGAACTACCAAGTTTCATGGAGCTGTGCCCACTGGTTCTCAAGTTACAGGAGAATATCAAGGTGGTTTACATGGGTTCCTTGGGACATGCCTAAAGAATTTGCAAAATGTGCTGGCACTTTGAAATTCAGCATAGTCATTCCTGGATAGGTACCCCAGGGCAAGACAAGGCCCTTTTTCTAAATTTCGTTGCTGAAAAATTTTAGCACAGCCCTGAATTTTGTGTTACTTAGTAGACCTGCACTAACCAAATTTTAATTGTTTATTACAAACTCCAGAGACAATATCTTAAAAAACGGGCTTGTCTTGCCCTCGGAAATTTATTCAGGTATGGTGCAAAAGAAACCCCATGAAATTCTGACAAGTGGTTCCTAAGATATGGCTTTCCCTAGCAGCCACACCAGGCAAAATATTGATTCTGGGAAAATGGCCTTAGAAGATTGAGAGAACACCAACTTTTTTGTTTCTTGAGATATCTTGATGAAATTTTCAGGGTAGGCTCACAGCATGAACACCTGAAGAATTACCAAGTTTCATGGAGTTGTGCCGCTGGTTCTCAAGTTACAGGAGTATATCGAGGTTGTTTACACGGGTTCTTTGGGACAGGCCATGAGAATTTGCAGAATGTGTTTGCACCATGAAGTTAATTTATGATAATTCCTGGATAGGTGCCTCAGGCAACAAGGCCCTTCGAAATTTCTTTGGTAAAAAATTTTAGCACAGCACTGAATTTAATTACTACTTAGACATGCAATAATTAACCAAATTTTATTTATCAACAATTCCAAACACAATATCTTCAATAAATAGGCTTTTCTTGCCCCCCAAAAATTATGTGTAGGTTAAAAAGAAAACCACACGGAAATCTGATGAGTGGTTTCTGAGATATGCTGGGATGAACAGCCATACAAAGAAAAAATAAATAATTCATAGAAAATGGCCCTCGAAAGTTGAGACATTTTCAGGTCTAAAACGATCCTGCTGAATAGCTGGAGCTGTCTCCGTGCTTTCTTTTTTTTTCCGCCTCTGAGTTGCCACTTCATTCTGTTCCTCAGCCTTGCCCATGCGCAGGGCATCTTTCTCTGCCGCTGACCGACCTGTACATATCTAGGACGCTGGAAGCATCGATGCAGTCGTTGGCAGTGCACTTAGCCATGCGGATGGACCTCATAGACTGCGTCCGTGCAGCGAATGTGTGTCGGGTCTTGAATTTCGTCGTAGGCATCCTGACCGACCACGCAACGATCAACAAGCTGCACAACACAGTTCAAAGGGCACGGTGACAGACTGTAAAGACGGTGATCACAAAAATGGCAAAAGGCAAACACACCGCATAAAGGAGAGCGAGCAGCCGGAGCAGATGACGCGCAGGGGGCAGCCGGCAGAGACCATCGCGTCAGCGCGCGCTTGCTTCAATCGTAGCCTCCGATTTCAGACGGAGGAAACTCGAAAGCAGCCATGAGGCCCCCAATCAAAAGTTAGCCACACCTCGAGCACGCTGCCGCCGCCGCCACCGCCGCCACCGCCGGCAGCAAAGAAAAGCGCAAGAATTCACGAACAAAACAAGCCCAAAATGGCAGCCCTCGATTTAGCGTGCGAGGAATGGCACGCACGCGAAGTAGGGGCATTTTCGATGCTTGCTCGCTGCTCAGGGGTCGCCGTGGCTTGTTATATTTCCAATTTTCAATATTTTTACCGCAAATTAGACATTGATAATTACAGAAAAGGTAGTTTATAACATATACAACCGGAATGTATACTTTTCCAAAAATCGACTTTTTCGCGATTTTTCGGTTTTCAAAGGTTGCGTCTCCCCTAAGGGTATGAAGCAAATAGCGTTAATGGCTGCTTTCAGCGGTTTCTGTTCATACACGGTCGTAGTTATTTGTTCACATTCACACATTTATTGCAGTTATCACAACGCAGTGTCCACATTCTTGTCTTTGCACTCATAGCTGCTCTGGGTGCATCGCCCACTCTCCTTTTCTGCTGCCCGCAGGGTCTGTCGCGGTTTGAGGCGCGGGATGCCATCCACGGGCGTCTGCAGCAGGTGGGGGCCCACCGCAGTCGCCTGCCCCACGCGACCATGGTGCCCGTCTGCAGCCGCTCGGGGGACCTGCTGGACTTCCGGCTCAAGCCACAGTTCTTTGTCCGCCTCCAGCGGCTGGCACAGGAGGCACTGCAGGTGTGAGGCCACGCTTTGTGCTCACCATGGTCATTATGGTGATTGCTATGATGCGGTGATCCTTGTCTCTGTGGAAAAAGTGACAGTGAACGATGCGGGGGCAAAGGAGCCAGCTATTCTCATGTATATTTTGTTTGGTCTTCTTATACATATTAACTGTGGTAGAGTACTTTACCCATGTATGCTATCCCTAAGTAACCACCGCGATGGCTCAGCGGTTATGGCGCTCATCTGCTTACCTGAGAGACACGGGTTCGATCCCGGCCGCGGCAGTCAAATTTCGATGAAGGTGAAATTCTAGAGGCCCGTGTACTGTGCGATGTCAGTGCACGTAGAACCCCAGGTGGCTGAAATTTCCGGAGCCCTTCAGTACGGCGTCCCTCATAGCGTGAGTTGCTTTGGGGCATTATCCCCAATAATCCAATCAGCTGAGCGACCACTTCCATATTGTTTTTGACTGTACAGGTCACAGGCTGATGAATGTATCTTTGGAAATCGGTTTTCTGCATTTTCAACTGAAACTGGCGCACTGGAACAGCTCTGGTGTCCACTGCCATTGTTGAACTGGTGCAGTGTTCTTGGCACGGTAGTGTCATTAAAATGCAAAGCAGAAGTTTATTCCCTCGTCTGCCAGAAAGAGCTTCATTGCCAGGTGGGCGTGGAGTTTTTTTGGTGATCGTACTTTTCAAAATTTGTGTGCATTGAGTGCTTTGGACCACTTATGCACTTACAAGTGCCCCCTCGTGAATTCATTCCTCCGGTTTTTCTTTTTTTTGGTCAGGGTGCATGGTAAGGGACCAGTGATGTAAAAATTGTAGGCCGCATTAGTGGCGGAGCTGGCTATAGCTCATTGTATCATTAACTTCATCTGGAAAATGAAAAAGTGTTATGAAGCTCTAACCAGGTACAGGGCACTGGCATTAGTCACAACTCTTGTGACTGTTAAGCCTTGAATTGCACCAGTGTGTTCGCAGAACTTTTGGGAAACTTAATAATTTCCAGTAGACATTTGTGTGTTGTTTATGCCTCAGATCTTTAATGCTCAGTATAAAATAATGAGTCCTCTCGACGTGTAATTTTGAAGAGGTTTGAGAACCGAAATATTGTTTTGGCTCTTAGCTTTCTTTTGCAGTAAGAGCCCTCTCAAAGTGAGTGCTTGCATTTTTATTTTAATTATTTGTTACTTTAAACTACTGCTCACTTTGGGGGCTATAGTAATGCTGTTATGAACAGGCACCGGCACAAAGCATGTACAACGCGCAGCTTAGCCAAAACTATCTTGGACCCTGTAAATTGGTCGACTCCACGCATGGGTCAACAGTATTTCAGATGGCTCTGTTTAGACAAAAACTTCGACTTATATGTGGCCATATATGGTAACTACGACGTTATGACAATCATTCAATACCATTGACTAGAGGGCCTCCTTTTGGGGGCATTTGCCATTGTGTTCTTCAGTTGTATTGACTATAATGCACTTGAATGAGTAGAGCAAGAATGCAGTACACTGTCTTGATGAGTGACTTCCTGCAAAGGCAGGCAAGAAGCAGGCAAGTGGCCTTGTAGTGCGAGACTTGAGGTATGGGTGCTAGGAATATCAGGGGGATTTATTGGTAGAGTTCGGTGAGCAAACAAGAGAACCAGAAGTGGACATGGAAGAGCCCAAAGGGGGAGACTGGGAATGAACTAGACTGCATATTGTGCATTCCCCCTGTTATCATGCAGGATGTGAGGGTGCTCGGCAACGTGCGATGTGAAGACCATAGGATGGTGAGGTGTCGAATTAACCTAGACTTGAACAGGGAACTGAGGAAACTAGTAAGAAAGAAGCCTATCTACGAGCTAGTGGTAGGAGGGAAAGTAGAATTCAGGATCTTGTTGGGGACCAGATATCCTACTTTAACCAAGTACGATGACCTTAGCATTGAGGAGATGAAGGGTAAGCTCACAAATATCATTACAGAGTATGTTGTCGAAGTAGGGGTTAGGGTAGCTAAACAGGATACTGGCGAGCTCTCTTAGGAGATGAAAGTCCTGATTAAGAAAAGCCAAAGTATGAAAGCCTCAAACCCGATAGATAGGGTAGAGCTGGCAGAACTGTCAAAGGTAACCAATAAGCGTAAGTTAACCGACTTAAGGAAGTATAATATGGGGAGGATGGAGCAGGCTGTGAAGAAGGCAGACAAGACTAAAGAGCAGTGAAGAGGAATTTATTCATTTTGAAAAATCAGATGTACGCCCTTAGAGACAAGAAGGGCAATGTCATTACAAATATGAATAAAATTGTTCGGATAGCGGAAGAAGTCTACACAGATCTCTAGTGTAGCTGAAATAATCAGGGTGCTATTGATGAAGCCACGGGCATGGAAGAATAAAGCCTTACATGGAATGCAAAGGGGAAAAGTGCCTGGTGAGGATCAGGTAACTGCAGATTTGTTGAAAGATATTGAGGACATTGTGCCTTGCAGGTGTCTTACAAAAGTGTGCCTACGATGTTGAATGGTAAGCGCTCTGTGTGTGTGCAAGCCTATAAAGCTGGGAAAAGGCTTCGAAGGGGAAACTCAAGACGCCACACTTTATACATGACTGAACAACAAACAAAACAGGACACTAACATACCCCAAGATAATATGCAGAAAACACCGCAGTCCTATCACACTAATGGTCCTCACGCGTAGACCACAAAGTCGCACTCAAACAGGCTTGCTACCAAATGTGGGTCGTTCGCACGCTATCTCAGACGCAGAGTACGGACAGAAGTTCAGGTGGTACCTTGTTTCAAGAGACGTCGCTGTTCCACGAGAGGAGTGTTAGGGAGGATCAGGTGAAGGGAGTTGGTGTAGCCACATCGCTTTAGCTGGATGTCAGCGTTGGAGCGTCCTCGTACCGCTGACGAGGTCTAGGAGGCAACAACAGCCGCTGGTTGAGTTGTCGTTCTGGAGACGCTGACACAGGGTCCGCGTACCAAAGACTGGGTCAGCGTCGTGATCCATGGGACCGGGGCATCAGCTGGTAGGGACCACGCCTGGTCAGTAGGCCTCCTGATCGAACACCTCTGGCAGCAGCCGACGTCCGTGTGCCAATGTCCGCACCTAGAACATTCCTCCTCCTGTCCACGTCGCCACCTGTCCTTTTATACGTCCACTTCATTTTCTTCTTCCACCTCGTTTTCGGTTTCGTCGCCGTCTTCTCCATCTCTTCCAAAAATACCACTGCACTCTCTTTTCTTCCCGCTTATCTCTCTCACAAGTGCCACGTGTCAATTAACGTGCCTTTCCTTAGGTGCAGTGTTTTACTCATCCCTCCTTTCTTTTTTGCCCGTGACAGCTGCCGTGTATATGCAGTGCCTCATGACCTTGGGCGTACCGGAATCTTGAAGAACGCTAATATCATCTTAATCCATAAGAAAGGCAATGTTACAGACTTGAAAAATTACAGACCAATCAGCTTACTGTTCATTGCCTGCAGCGTATTTACTATAGTAATCACGAATGGAATTGGGTGAGCCTTAAACTAAAGTGAATTAAAGGACCAGACTGGCTTTCGGAATGGCTGCTCAACAATAGACAATCATGCCGTCAATCATGTGATAGAAATAAGCAGAGGATATAACCATCCTCTGTATATAGCCTTCATAGATTGCGAGAAAATATTTGACTCAGTCGAAACCTTAGCGTTCATGCAGGCATTGCGTAACCATGTTGTAGAAGAAGTATATGTAAGGGTTCTGGAAAATATCTATACCAGTTGTGCAGCAACCATAGTCCTTCACAGGGAAAGAAATAAAATACTGATCAGGACGGTTGTCAAGCAAGGAGACACAGTTTCTCCAGTTCTGTTCACCGTGTGCTTACAGGAAGTATTCAGAGAACTGGTTTTGGAAGAATTGAGGGTATAAGTTGATGGAGAATACCTTAGTAATGTACAGTTCGCTGATGTCCTCGCCTCGGTAAGTAAATTTGGGGACAAAGCAGAATAGGGAACATAGGCAGGCAAGCCAGAACTGTGGGTCTCAAGATTGGTATGCAGAAAACTAAGGTAATGTTCAGCACTCTCTGAAGGAAACAACAGTTTACAATAGGTAGCAAAGTGTTGGAAGTGGTCAGGGAATGCATATGCTTAGGGCAGGTAGTGACCACAGATACAGATCACGAGAGTGAGATAATAGGGGAATAAGCATGGGGTGGAGTGCATTTGGCAGGGACTCTCAGATCTTGAATGGCAGTTTACCAGTATCCCTCTAGAGGAAAGTTCATAATAGCAGCATCGTATTAACCAGTGGGGCAGAAACATTGAGGCTAATGAAAAGTGATAGCGAGCTATGGAATGGAAACTGATAGGTGTAACTTTAAAAGACTGGTAGGGACCAGAGTGGGTGAGGGATCAAACATGAGTTAATGACATCCTAGTCGAAATTGAGAAGAAATGGACATAGGCAGGGCATATAACATGAAAGCAAGGCAAAGGGTAACGGAAGGAATTCCAAGAGAAGGCAAGCATAGCAGGGAACAACAGAATTCAAGTGGGCAGATGAGATTAGGAAGCTTTGAGGGATAAGGTGGCCGGAACTGGCTCAGGACAGGGTTAATTGGAGAGACATGGAGAGGCCTTTCTCCTGTGCATTGAACATTATTAGGCTGATGATGATGATAACTGACTTAAATTCGTATAATTCTGGTTTATTTGAAGTGGCCTTCAGTCCCCTCAATATCTCATATACTTCAGTGAGAGATGGCACTTGGCAAGTTGAATGTTGGAGTGTATGCATGAGCGTTTGATAAGCGCTCAGTAGTCACAGCGAGACTGTTGCCATATGTGTGTGCAGCTTGTTATTATCGCTTGCGACCATCTGCTATCAGCACATGCCGCATAATGCCAGCTGTGCTGTAACTGTAAAAAATGGGCTATGCATATTGCTGTGTCGTAAGGCGAGTCAGGGCATTGGTCATGGTGCCTGTGCACATTGGAGTCCAGTGCATATCTGTCATTTTGCACAGAGAATGGAGAAAGGGCACAAAGAACTGTTGGCTCTGAGGCTGCGAAATTTCTTTGCCTGTATTCAGGGGAGCACCGAGACTTGAAAATTATGTCAGCATGCTTTGTCCTGGTTGGATTAGTAGAACTGTGAACTCCTGAGCAGGTATTTCATATCCTGAACTGTGTTCATTTGATGATTATCTACAAAGTATTCGCATACAGTAGAATCTCGGTGATACGAACATGGTTGATACGAATTTCATGGTGACATGCATTTGTAAAATTGTTCAGCCAGAGTGCATTGTGCACAATGTGCGAAATTTTGTGTGTTCCAAACTCTCTCCCGTGCCATTACGGATGATATGAGTGTGCGAGCCATGACCACACCCTCAGGCAGTAAATACTGCCTGCACATCGCTGATGTTGCGATCACCAGTCACGCTGTACACACCACGAGTAATGAGCGGTGGCCTCTGGGCCGTGAACGAATACCATCAGCTGTAAACAGGTCCGCGGGAGTGAATTTTCTATGCTTCTGCGTATGAATCTTGTTCATGTGGATGGCACAGAATTTCAGATGACACAAATTCTTTTGCAACCCTGTGAGATTTGTATCACCGAGATTCTGCTGTAAATTATTTACTTTTTTTCCCTTCTGAAATGATTGTGGCATCGCTTCTCTGGATTAAGCATGCATTCGAGGTAATGCACCATATTAGTATTTCACTTGTTCTGTTGAAAATGCCTGGGTGAAATGTCACTCAGCACCAAAAAAAGGGTGTTGGGTGGGGGGTGGGGAGCAGCTGTTTGCCAGCTGCTGCCGTAGCTGCAGTAGTGTCAGCATACTCATAATAATGGCAAGCTGCCATGCCTGTTGCATAGGCATGAAGATGAGGTATTGAGTTCTGCCCAGGAATGGGGGGGGGGGGGGGGGGTCTGCTTTGCTTGCTGGACATTTCCCAATGCCTGTGGGTTGCCTGGGCCATCTCCTCTGCTCCCGCAGGCTGTGATGACCGGAGAGCTGGTGTTCGAGCCAGACCACTGCCGCAAAGCATGGCTGGAGTGGCTCTCAAAAACCGAGTGAGTTGGTTTCCATCCCATCCTTTCCTGTCGAACATCCATGAATGTAATGGGATTATTAAGAGAGTGCAACAGGTTAGAGTTGGCACTGCTTTACTGCTTTCTGATCCTAGTTAGAGATCATTTGCAGGTGCTTTTGGGCTGTGTACTGTTTCTTCAAGGCTGCTCAGTGACAGGAAGGCGGTTGTCCTTGAAGTTTGTCGTGTTGTAAAATATGCGCATAATGTTAATATGTGTTGGTGCATTCTGCCGAATCGATGCCCATGTGAAGCAGGGCCATGTTGCCAAAGCAGTCAAGGTGATGGCCCTTGACTTTTAACAATTTTTCCAGTCGTTCCAAAAATGCATGTAATGACAATGCGTGATAGATGTTGGATAGTTTTTTAGTAGATGACTGCAGTGGTTCCATTTTTTCAAAGCAGCATTCTTGTTTGCATTTGTTAATATTTTAGTTGGCTGTTTTCTGTCTCACAAGTTTATAGCCACTGCAGAGGGTAGACACAGTCCGTGCGTGCGTGTGTGCGTTCGTGTGTGCACACACCGCAGTGGCTGCATTGTGATGGAAGTGAAATGCTGGAGGCCCGTGTACTGTGTGATGTCGGTGTATGTCAGTGTCCTCATAGCCTGAGGCACTTTGGGGCGTTAAAACCTCATGAAAAAAAAAAAGTTGTAAAGGAAGTTATACATGCTGGATGGGTACACTGAGCATATCCATCTAGGAAAATTATTGTGCCGAAGATGGCAGGTATATATTTTCAATTTTATGTAATAGATGACTCCAGAAAGACCTCTTGTATTAAACTGTTATAATTTGCCAATTTATGGTAAATAAATGAAAAGCTTGAAGTGCCTGTTTGTTTTTGAGGTATGACTGCACTTTTGAAGCTATTGCAAGTGGATGAGGGAATCCACCTGTCTAGGGCAATTAGTTACCACGAATCCAGACTATTATAGGGAAGTAGCTTTGAGAATAAGAATGAGGTGCAGTGCAGTCGGCAGGTGCTCCCATATCATGAACAGTAGCTCACCAGTATCCCCCTGGAGCAAAGTGTAATGATGGCTTCAGGTGTTAATTGTTGTAAGGTGAAAAAAGGTTAAGAAATGTTAAAATTTTCAGAATTTTGCAGGGAACATTGCAAGATTTGACAGGAAAAACCTGGCAAACACAAGTGCATTTGCTGGGTTGGGTCGCCTAGGTTCCCTCCTTATTTTGAGGGCAGTAATTAAGAGCAGCACTAGCTTTGCCTAGCCAGAACAGATGGCCGTGAGTCATCTGTGGACACATCTCTTGCACGCTGCATTCTTCTTATTAATCCGTGATTAAAGCACACAGGGGAGCCTGACTGTGCCTCCTCGCTTGAGGGCGGTATGTGGGGGATTGGGAGGAATGGCTGTTTTGCAGTTGGTCGCGTCGCTGATCGAGGAAGCATCGTTTGTGGGAGAACATGTGCAGCAAACTCCTCCCCTATTTTCGCCTGGCATGGTGGGCAAAAGTGGTCGATGAGAAGGCTTGGCACGTGTGCAGGACGTTACTAGTTAAAGGTCCTTTAGGCCCAGCGACTACAGCTGAAATCAAATCTCTAAACCTGGGGTACGTTATTGTATGTGCTCTGCTTTGGCTTGCGTATAATGGGAGGCGTTTTGCTGGTCACCAGAACACAAGTTTTGACGGTGCTGCTGTAGTACAGGCGGGGCTGCATTGTGTTTTCAAAGCTCCTCGCTTTGAAAAGCACTGGCCATTCTCTTCCACTCACCGTCTATGTGAAGCTGTATGCCTCCTACACGCTCTGCCGCTTCTTCATCTTTGTGTACTGGTGAGGAAATAACTTGGCACAGATGAGTTCCTTGAACTTTGATTACTGTTCAAGTTTCAGCCACGGACGACGTCTGAGAACTCTACGACCTCGCAACCACGCTTGCGTGATATGCTAACCCGCGGCGAGTATCAGCCCTTCTATTGAAGAGGCGTCCTTTTAGCTTATATTCCACTTTATTCGATTGAATTTTCTATCTCCCTTGGAGTCTGGATTAACAAGGTTCCACTATACGTGTTACCCCGCAGATGCGTCGGCAACATAGTGAGTTGCGAGTTCCCGAGCATCCACAGGGACATCCCCGCAGGGGGATTATGGTGAGCAGTGCGCCACCACGGCCCCGAGCATCCGCACATAGCCGTGCTTGGCATCGCCGTGTCCAGGGAAAAGGGGATCCTGGTGGTTGAGCCGATGCCGAGCGTTTGGACCTTTCAGGGCCCTTGGCGGAGGCAACACACTAGCCTCCCGTAGTCGGCACCTCCGGCCTGACCCAGCGGGGGAAATTGGCAGTCGCCTTTTCCTGTCCTCCCCCCCATCTTTCACTTTCCTATCGCATTCTCACAACTCTCCTGTCTCCTCCTCCCTTCTTTGTTTTTTCTTCTTTCCTGGCGGCTAGGGTTAACCTTGTGTGGCAGGCTACCCTGAGTTTCGTCATATTGGTTATAGTTAAGGTGTACAGCTGGGGTGGGCAGGACTTGCTTGCAAGTTCCTGTCCCGTCCCCTCGTTGGGCTTCACGGTAGGTGGCTGGCACCATGGCTGAAACACACATTTTTTTATGGCTTCCTTTAAGTCAAGTAATGATCGCACTTCGAAAAGAGTGCAGACCAAAGATATCAGTGCCCAGTGCTTTCGAAAAATGAGACAAACATTTCCAAAGTAACATGTCATCGACGATGAAAAAACAGAAAAAACTGCCAGAACAATATCTCCATTCTTGGTGTCTAAATTCTGACCCGGTGCCTTTAGCCTGAGCTACAAGCTAACAAAATGCCCAGCGGTGACGTACTTATAGAAGTCAAACACACCTAATGTCCAGCACTCAGAACTCTCCAATATAGTCTCAGTAGGGGACCTTTCGGTATTGGTAACCTCACACCGATGCCTAAACACCGTCCGAGGTGTGATTTCCGAATCTGATTTTCTAGAGCTCACTGAGGAAGAAATGCTGGAGGGTCTGTAAGACCAAAATGTCACCAATGTCCTCCTCATCAAAATTAAGAAAGAAAACAAAGAAATACCAGCTAAACATCTTGTACTCACTTTCAACTCAAGCACACTTCCAGGATACGTTGAAGTAGGTTACCTAAAAATCAAAGTCCGGCACTATGTCTCAAACCTTAGAAGATTTTTCAGCTGCCAGCGATTTGGCCATGGGTTGCAGAGTTGCTGTGGTCAACAAACCTGCACGAAATGCGCCTCACATGAGCATGCTTCTGTAAGCTGTGAAGCAGCAGTGCTGTACTGCGCAAACTATGAAGGAGATCATCCTGCCTGCTCAAGGTCTTGCCCCATGTGAAAGACTGAAAAGGAAATAACCACTCTCGAAAGAAAATATTTCATTCAAAGAAGCGCGAAATCGACTGTCACACAACATCAACGCATTCTCCTTCACTGCAGGAACGAATTTCGCCGATGTGGTGCGCAGGGGCGGCACACCACACCGAGCTCTGGCTACTGCCCAGGCAAAGCCTGAGGCAGGGCCACCCCCACCTCCGGCAGATGCAGCAAAGGCTGCCCTGCCGTCTCTGAAAAAGGCCTCGCCGACTCCTCAGTCGGCTGCCGCAAGGCTTCTCCCACTCGGGAGAGGCCTGTAAACCGGACACCTGCGGGTTCTCCTCGGGGCTCCTGAGCCTCTAGCGAGGCAATAGACTCAATGTCGAGCTCGCCACCGCTGCAGTGGTGGCACAGCTCGCTTGAGGGAAAGAGAAATGAAAAGACCCCAGTAAGGGCACCCCCAGAACTGGTATCTTAAGTTTTAAAACTACACTCCGAAAACTCATCCAACATGGCTTTCCTTATACACTGTAACTGCCTTGGACTATTAAGGGGGGAAGCTGGTCTTAGAAAAAAATATTTTGTTAATGAAGTCACAATAATGGAATCTTCGGGGAGCATGTATTTTTGCATGCTGATTCCAAATGTGTAATTCAGTTTTACATAAAACAAGCCCTTGTGGACTTGTATAATATGTTATGTAACTTTTTGCCGAGAGATTTCAATAAATTTTGCTGCAGAAAACTTGCTAGGACGCATGCCATTGGCTTGTCTTGACATCAAACTATGCAATAAGGGCAAAACTATTATCCTGCCCATCATAGAAGTTGAGTTGGAGGGTTTTGAATTTGCCACTTTGCAAGCGGGAAGAAAGTGATGATTTCAGAATACTATAACTCACCTTCTATAACAGGTAGGATGATAGTTTTGCCCTTATTGCATAGCTTGATGTCAAGAGAAACCAATGGCATGCAATCTAATAAGTTCCCTGCAATAGAATTTCTTTCAAACTCTCGGAAAAAGTTACCTAACATATTGCATAAGTGTGCAAGGACTAGTTGTACATAAAATTAAATTACACATTTGGAATCGACACATAAAAATGCATGTTCCCTGAAGATTTCATTGTTGTGATTTCATTAATAAAAATTTCTTTCTAAGACCCTCTTTCTTCCCCCCTTAAATAAGTATGCTGTCATCAAACAGATTTTAATCACACTTTCTCCTGTGGCCTCTTGCCTACAGGAAATGAAGTTAGGTCCCAAACAGAAGAATGTTTTAAGGGGGTAGCCTGGTCTTGAAAAGAAAATTTTATTAATCTAGTCGTGGTTATGAAATTTTCAGGGCACATGTATTTTTGTGCGCTGATTCTAGGTATGTCATTTAATTTCATGTAAAATGATTACTTGAGCACTTATGCACTTTTTATGCAAGTATTTTGAAAAGAGTTTTGAAGAAAATTCGCTGCGGGAAACTCGCTGAAATGTATGCCATTGGGTTCTCTTGACACCAAGGAATGCAATAAGGGTAAAATTATCATCCTGGCTATCATAGAACTTGAGTAATAGGGTACTGAAACTCCCCCTTTAGAAACGGGAATACGCACTTTTCTTCTTATTTCTGAAGCGACAACTTCAAAACCCCATAACTTAATTTCTACGGTAGGCAGGAAGACAGTTTTGTCCTTATTGCATTCCTTGGAGTCAAGAGAACCCAATGGCATACATTTCAGCAAGTTTCCCACAAGAAATATTTTTCCAAGCTCTGCACAAAATACCGTAAAAACCGGAATATAGGTTGGACTGGAATATAGGTCGACCCCCCAACTAACCAATTCTAAAAATGAAAAAAATCTTTTTCAACAGCAAAAGTACCGAAAGACACCCTTACTTTGAAACAAATGCGACTCAACCGGTTGCGCAATGGTGACAGTACTTATTTTCATTTAGATGCTGCTCGTATGTACACCCGGCCAATTCTTTAACAGTATCGCGCGACCATCAACCCGCGTGCTTGTCAGTGCCTTATTAACGGCACTGAGCGGTGAAACAAGCGAGATGTGCACATGTGTACGCATGCGCTTACTCTCGCTTCTTTCGCCGCTTCGTGATAAGGTGCTGACAAACACGCGAGGCAATGGTCGCGCGATAGTGTTAAATAATTGGCCAGGTGTAGAGTACAGAGAAAGGCACGAAGTGCGCAAGCGTTACTCCGAGCCATCAGAGTCGTCCGAACTCGAGTCGGATGACAATTGCTTCTCTCTGCTCACGTCCCATAGAGCATCATCCTCTGTGCCGTCTAGTGCAATGCTTGTGCTGCATTTTCTAAAAGACTTGTGCACCACTTCTGCGGGGAGAAATTTCCTCGCCGACAACACCCAGCCACAGACCAAAATAACTTTGTGACAGCGGAAATGCAAATTGGCATTGCCACTATGTCGTCATACCGCGCAGCTGCTGCTGGCGATGGGCTGTTGACTTCAGCCGCCCACTGTCGCAAGACTATGTCGCAAGACTCCCGTAGTTTATCCGCCTATGACCGGTATAGAAGACGGGAGTCGACTTTTTGCCATGTTTTTTGAAAAAAAGTTCGACCTGTATTCCGGTTTTTACGGTACATGCATAAAAATTACATAAATGCTCAAGGAATATTTTTACATGAAATTAAATGACATGTTTATAATTGGCACACAAAAATACATATTCCCTGAAGATTTCTTAACTGTGACTTCATTAATAAAAATTTTTTTTTTTCAAGACCCTTAAAGAAATATCAAGCCTTTTGGGGTGACCAAGAGCAAGCTAATGCTCGACAACAGACCATTTAGTTTCTGTTCAAGAGGCTTTCATTCACAGACAGCACTGCCTTGCTGTCTTCTTCGACCTTGAAAAACCATACAACACTATTTATTTATTTATTTAGCAAATACTGCTGGCCTGTGTTACAGGCCTTAGGCAGGAGTGGGGTACAGACATATTGATAAAAATGACAAGTACATTGCAAAAGAAGCAGGTAGCAAACAGAGCAAAAACCAGAATATACAACATAAAATTGATTACAAAAGCAGCGAACATGTTATGACTTCGAACTTGGCAACAGACGAAGGCATCGGACTTGGCCCAAAACAGGGATACATAAGAGCCCTATGCTTCATTCAGAGCTTGTAAAAATAAATTTACCGATTCGCAATTGGCATCGTCAGCAGGTAAACCATTCCACTTAGTGATAGTATGGGGAAAGAACGAGTTGGAGGTTTTGCATACTTCGCGACTTAGCAGAGCTTGGCATCTGCGGAAGGATGTTGTACTGTATAAAGGACTCCCTATCCAATTGTTCCTTTCATGTATGCCTAGGTTCAACCATCTCAAATAATGTTGTTCAGGAGAATGGAATACCAGAGGGGTGTGTTTTAAGCACAACGCTCTTTGTCATAAAAATGAATTCATTAGCCCAAATAATTCCAAACTCAGTTTATCAAAGTGTATTGCTGAGCGAGTTGGTGACAGAACATTTTAGACAAAGGACAGCGCAAAAAAGAGCAGACGGAGAAGGAGCAGACACAGACGAGCGCTGACTAGCAACTGATTGCTTTTAATGCGGGAGCATATAAATACACAGACCGACAGATGCACGGAAACAGGGAAGAAGGGGAAGCAATGCCAACAGCAAAAGCACTATGCTCGTAATACCTTAATTCTTGTCATTATCTTATCTTGGTAATATCTTGGCATATCTCAACTCATGATTATGTAACATCTTAATTCTTGGCATTATCTTCTCTTTGTAATGTCTTGGCATATCTTAGCTCATGATTATGTGATATCTTAATTCTTGGCATTATCTTATCTTGGTAATATCTTGGCATATCTTAATTCATGATTACAAGCCTAGTGCTTTTGCTCTTTGGCATTTCCGCACATCTGTTGGTCTGTGTATTTATACGCTCACGCATTAAATACAGTCAGTTGCTAGTCAGTGCTTGTGTGTGTCTACTGCTTCTTCATCTCGTCTTTTTTGCGCTATTGTTTGTCTAAGATATTCAGTTTATGTTGACGATTTCCAGATCGTCTGAACCAACATATCATCATGTGAGAGGCAAGTACAGTTGACAGTAAATAAACTATAGCAACATAGGCCGGCAGGAATGGATTCCAGTTCTCTCCTCAGAAAACAGTGGCTGTCATGTTCTCTCTCAATCAAGGCTTACAGAACAATCCCACCCTACTAGTACCTAAGGGAAACCGAATTACCAGTAAAAGAACAACACAAATTTCTAGGCATAACTTTCGACAAAAAGCTCACAGTCCTTTCACACCTAAACCACCTGAAGAAAAAAGCTTCCCGATCCTTAAATGTCGTAAAGGCGCTCTCACGAAACCAGTGGGGGCCCAATAGGACATGCCTTATGCACATTTACCGTGCTCTAATGCGATCTTGCCTAGATTACGGGTGCATAGTGTACGGTTCCGCTAGGCCATCGTACCTAAAGAAATTGGACCCAATACACATAACTCAGGTCTGCGGCCTTCAAGGGGAGCATACAGGACATCACCCATAAATAGTCTGTGCATAGAATGCAACGAACCACCCCCTGCAGACAGAAGAACCATGCTGACATGCACGTATGTCCTAAAAACCCGTTTGCTGCCAAAATATCTCTGCTGCCCTATTGTTACAAAATTCCAATCCAGACAACTGCTTAACAACAAAGACCCGAGCAGTAAGAAGATCACTCCTCCTCTGCTTTGAAGAAAAATGCGACGAATTAGGCACACTGAGCACACTGCCCAATATTGCCCCGAGAGCCCACACACTGCCACCTTGGTACAGCTTTCCTTCTGTATGCGATCTTATGTTGACCCACATCCACAAATAGCAAACTCCACAAGAATATATGCAGCAGGAGTTTTGCCATTGAAGGAAAAATACAAGAATTACACAGATTTTTACACAGGCGCTTCTAAAACTGCACGCTACATTGGGAGGGCAATAACACAAGGGAAAGAAGAAAAAATTTTTAGGCTACCTGAATGCATGCCAGTTTTCACGACGGAAGGTTACACCATTTCTGTTGCAGGTAAAGAAATAATGAAGGAAAAAAATGGAAAAATGTGCTATCTACACGGACTCTTCCAGCATAATTACAACGCTAAACTCTAGAAATCCAGTTCAGCCCATAATAGGAAACATAATACATTATATAATAAAAGCTGAAACACAAAAACTTACAATAAAGTTCTGCTGGGTCCCTAGTCACGTGGGAATCAGGGAAATGAGAGTGCTGATGCATGTGCCACACGTGCCCATTATGTACAAATAAAACAAGTACAGTTGAGCCCACTTATAACGAACTTGATCGTCACGTGGCATTTGTTCGTTGTGTCCAAAGTTCGTAGTAAGTGGACCACCTATAATACGGGCAGAAAGAGCAAGCGAGACGAAAGTTAACTTTATTTTTGAAAAAAGTCCGTGATGCATGTCTGCTTCTTCAAAGCTGATCGCATCACTGCCGTTTCTAATTTTTCCAGCGCGGTAATATGTTCATCGCCAAGGCCTCTGCTGCAAACGAGTTCCTTAAGCGACGCGATGTAACCGATCGCGGTTGAAGCGTTCACAGCAACCGGCGGTATAGCAAGACCTCGTCATCGTCCTCGTCGGTCTCTGGGCAGTCAGGAAGGGCTCGCACTTCACGCACAATAGCTTCGTCAGTGCATGGCTCCGCAATGTCGGCGGCGTCATCAGCAGTAACGAAATCGTCCTAGGCAAGGTCAGGTCCGGCCAGCTGCGTGTCAACGACGCGTTGCCAACGACGCGAGGGGAACACAAAGTGTGCGAAATTCGCCTGCCACGGGTTCGCAGTCGAGCGAAACCGCGCCAAACACAGCCGGCTCGGTCAACTACGGGGGCCCGACAGCTTCGTGTTCGCTCTAACCGAGTGTTGAGGCCACAACAGTTCGTTCTATGTGAGACATTGTGCCATTGCCCCAATATATATTTTGACGGTAGCACCGGCCTCGTTCGTACTAAGCGAGCGTTCGTTATATCTGCGGCTGTTATAAGTGGGCTCGACTGTATATATACCTCATAATGACTGCATGAAATTTGTAAAAAATAAACAGCGGAGGAAAATGGCAGGCTCCATGGGACAACGAAGTTAACGGCAAGCTGCATTTTATGAAGCCCGTCCTGGTGAATGGAAGACCTGTAGGCACCAGGAACGTTTTGTGGAAGTAATTTTATGTAGTCTCTGCATTGGATACACACAGCTTCCTACTGACTAAACAAGAGAAACCAGTGTGCGAAAAATGTGGAGATGAACTTGCAGTTAGTACTCTCATTTTACTGTCATGCGCGAAACTAGGAAAAGTAAGAAAAAAGTACTTCACTCAATTTTACAATGCATGCATTCCTTTTCACCCAACACTGGTCTTAAGCAACAATGCAGTTGCTGACATGTCTTGTGTTAGCTTTTTAAGAGAAGCAGGCTTTCCCGAGATACTATAAATTCAGATCCACTGCTCTGCTTCACTTTTTTATACACCTCAGCCGTCTTCTCAAGCCTGAGAAGAATGCTGAGGTCTCTAGTTGATTGGTCGGGAAACCTCTGGATCCTTGCCCAGCCAAGGATGGCCACTGTGGTTACTCGACCTTCTTTAAAGGTGTTAATAATAGCCATTTCTAAAATTTATTTCCAGCATTACGACGTAGTAGCAAGTAATTTTTTATGCCCTTTACCTCACCGTTTTTTTTTTTTTCATTTTTGTAAAATTCTACAGAAAACAAATTTTCTTAAACCTTGAGCTTGGCGCATGATAGCCTTAGAAGCTTATGTGCCGCTAAACCCCACACAACACAACCTCTGTACGCATTATATGGCAGTTTGAGCTTTGGCGGCGGTGGTGCGGTGAGCGAAAATGAAGTCCAAAAAATCGAGCTGTCAGTTGCAATGCATCCAAAATTTTGGGTATGTCGCAGTGTCGCGAAAAATTCCAAATAATCAAGTGTGTCCGAATGATCTAGCATGTCTGAAAAAATTAGAGTTCTTAATTTTCAGTCAGTGACTGTATCTGTTTCTTTCCATAACATGCTTTGTGGAAAAGCATTTGTCTTTAGTTTGAACTACCTCTACTGATATTGGAAAATTGTTAAAAAATGTTCAAAATTATTTGGAAATGTGTGATTTGATTCATGCCCAGTTTTTGTTATTCATATGTGCTTCAGAACCAAAAATCTTGCTCACCTCTTGAGTCACAAGCATGCGTTCCTGTGGGATTTCATGTGCTGTTTTCAGTGTATGGTAAGAAATGCTGAAAACCAATGTTTTTTTTTTCAAAAATTAGCCATTTAATGTTCATTTCACTGTTCAGAAACTGCATTTGAAGCGTACGCAGGGCTTTTAGAGTGAAGTAATTAGACTTGACTAAAAAGCTAGATTGCTATGAGGAAATTAAGATTCGCTCTCGATTCGCTCCAGCATTAGTGTTTCTGTTCCTGGAACACGTGTCAGTTTTTATTTAGGCCTGCCTTAGCTTCCGTTATGTGGAGCACTTTGCATGAAACCCATGTTATGTGACACCAGCAGAATTTTAGCGTGTAGCGTAAACACTGTCTTGTCAGCATTGCCTGTCAGATTGTGATTGCAATTGTTATGCTATGTGGGAGTAGTTTTTAGGCAAGCGTGTTTGGGTTCCAAAGGTGCATCCACCATGTCAGTGTTTGAGCTGCAAACTGTGCTGTGCCAATGACGACTCAGGTTGTCTGCTGCAGGGACTGGTGCATTTCCCGGCAACTGTGGTGGGGACACCGGATACCGGCCTACCGGGTGCTTAATGCTGAGGTCAGCTGCTTCTCTCTGGTGTTATTTGCCTTGCCCGCTGTGTTTCAGCTGCCTTTCTGCTTATGCAGCCATTTGTCACACTGTGGAAGGAAATGTTTTGTGTCGCGGATGCACTGCAGCTTGTGGGAAAAGGTTGGTTAGCAACATTGGTAACCCTGTCCAACTGCTGTAATGTTGGAGGTCCCTGGTGACAGTGCCTTGTTAGAGGTGGAAGATCACTTGTGGCCAAGTCAAAGGTGGCCAAGAGATGGGCAAAGGGTCGCACCATGCTCTGGCTAGATGAAGGAAAGGAGGGCACCATTGGAGTACTATATGTGTGCTAGTGGCAGGTCAAAGTGCGTTACGCAGGGCAGTGGGGACAGGACATTGCAGACCATGCTGGAAGCCTCCGAAGGGGCTTCAGTGGGCAGCTTGGTCCGGCCACATGCAGACTGAAATGAAAAGGGAGCCAGGGGATTGCCACGGCTAAGCAGAGCACCCAGGAACCAGGGTGACACCACAAAAGATGCTTACGTAGGCTCTGGCCATGTCACAAGTGGAGAGCCCAAGATATACTTTCTCACACACGTAGTGAAACTGCTTGGGCCAGCCCTTTTGCTCTCAATACCTGCCAACATACTTACCCTCTCGGCCCCCAAAAACAAGAGGATTGCTTGGAAACCGTGGATATGTTGCGAGTGCTTCCACTTGATGTGCAGCTGCAAATTTCCTGTGCACCTTTGTCACGTATGTCGACCTTTGTCGCATAGTATGTTGTCCTTACACCCTTGCAACCAGCCTACTGTTCAGGGTGGAGTAACCTGCGCCAGTGTTCCCACAAGCGCAAGCCTTGTGACCAGTTGTGACGGTCTTGTGAAAGCTGATCCTGGAATTCAGCTGCTACCATTGATCTGGCTTTGTCGTACATTTGCATCTGTGACAGGCGTTTCATATGTCTCCTCCCAGTGAGCCTGCCCTGAAAGGCCCCTGCCTTCCGTTTAGCTGCCCAGTACTGTCCCTGTACTGTCCATGAAAGCTTGGAGTGGTTCTGAGGATCCCTTAGTGATGGTGATTGTGACGGACTCCAGGGAGGCTCTGGCATGCGCTAGTAGCTATAAAGCTCAATTTCCTGGGGTTGTTCACCATGGTAGAGTATGATGTGGAAGCGAGAGAGAGAGTAAAGTCTTTTTTTTTTCCCAGCTCACATTTGAGCCTGCTAAGTCACCTGCTTAATGGACACCACCTATACTGCATGTCATAAGTTCCTTGCACCACTATGGAAGGTAGCAACTGCCTCAGCCAATCAGGAGAGTGCATTAAACATGTTCCACCTTGCCTTGTCATCTGCTCATGACGTACACAGATATGGTTAGAAAAAAAGAGTGTAAATTAATACTGTGTGCGCACCATAAGTGTAGGCACGCTTACGTACACTAAACACCAGCATCTTGCGGGGTGTTGCACCATTTGTCACGTGGGCACATTTATTTCAACATATGCAAACGGAGACGCAATGATTGGATGGATGGATGGATGGGTGGAGGATAGGAGTGTCCCCTTTGAAATGGGGTGGTGGCAGTTGCCATCATGCTTGGCTTTTTTTTTTCCTTTACATTTCTTTAAGCAGTCTGTCAAACTTAGCAATGTAATCTATAAATTCACCATTTTCTTTAAATACGATTTGTAATCCTGGGTTTCTAACCTTGCATCGCCATCCTGCTTTTGAGCCACCAACCTTCCGTTCATTTTTCACTAACCTCTAGCACAGATTCGTTCACATGACCCTTTGTTATCTCTAAACCCTAGGGTCTCGGGGAGAGTGACTATGCCTGCATCGACGTCTGCATTGATACTGCCACATTCTAGTGCAGTCGTCGACCAATTTGTCAGACTCGGTGGGACCCGGAACTTGGTCCGATTAATCATACTGTCCGAGAAATCCGTGAACCTCAAAAAAGTCGATTCTCTGTGAAAAAAAAAAAATGGCTTTAAAAATTGCGAATTTCGCTCCTCGCCACATTCCACTAGGCAAGTGATAATATTAGACTGTAACCACAGTCACTCTTTTTTCCCTAGTCTGCTCCACCTTGTGTCACGATTCCAGGCAGTGCGACACGGCTGCAGGTCACTCCACAAACGAGTGCAAGCGATCGGGCGGTCTTTGTACGTCACCTCGGTGTCAATGAAAAGCGTGCCATTATGCATGCATTATCTCGAGTGGCAGCAATGAACACCCAACAGCCAAACCTATCCAAGCCAGTCTGTCCAAGTGCCTCCATTTAAATTCAAGGTGGCGCCTTTTACGACAGCAGAGGACCAGTTCGTTGTGACAGCGATGCACGCTTGCGTCTATATTCGGCGGAAAAAAAATTAGGAGGATGCTTAAGCATCACTTTAAGAGTATACGCGATGGTGCCTTCTCCTCTTTCCTCTTTTTTACCTTTTCTTTATCATTTCTCACCGATTACCAATCCACAATCACATTGCAGATCACGATCATTGATTACAATCGCAATTACCGATCACATTCCCGATTACCAATCACCAGTCACAATTATCGATCACCAGTCACTGTCTAGGTTGCACTGCATGACTTATTATGCCAGTACATACGCATACACACCATTTGTTACAGCACAGTGAAGCACCATAACACTGCCTTTTCATTCTGCGGAATTCCTGGCACCTAATTAGCATATTACTATTTGATTGTATTCTTTTTTAAATTATTGTAAGATCAGTACGCATCCCAAACACGCGTTACTAAGTCATACACACACCACAACACATTCACTAGGTGCCTTTCTAACACGCTTCAACCAACGACCCTTCGTGGCCTATGTATTGCATGCCTGCCTGGCACGCAGAGGGCCTGGTTTCAAACCCCAGTCCTGGCTGTTTTCTTTCTCCATATTCTGGTTTGGTGGTGTGCGTTATCGGCTTCGTGTCAGCCAGTGTGCTGACTTTAAATTCCTTCGCCTTTGAGCTGTTGCTTTTCTTTATCCGATACAAAATCCTGAAAGAAAGCAGGCCCTCATAAATCTCAAAGCCGGGGCCAGTTCACATCTGGTGTTCAAATCTCAGTTGAATTTCATATCAGTGTGTGGTTCTTAACCCGAAGTTCTCTTTTTATTGTTTCAGTGTATTGCCTTTAGCACCTTCCATGCAAAAGTGTGGTATCCCTGTTTGGAGGTAGCATGGTTGTGAAAAAAAATTGTTGGGACACCTCAAGCTGTGTCTTAAATGTATGAAGCGATAGCGTTAATGGGTTCCCTTCAGCAGTCAGGGGCCCTCCTTGCATATCACTTCACCTTGGTTCTACCTACATGCCTCCATGCCTTCCAAGCTGCAAAGAAAATATGCAAAATAAAAAAAAATCACGTGACTAGCGCATTCGCACGCCACGGTTGTGCTGCTCTCAACCGTGGCTTGAGTGAACGAAATCAGCTGCTGGTATAGTGCGACGACCCCACTGCTTCGGCAGGCCAATATGTCAACGGTGGTTGCGGCGCAGCTTGCGCTGTCACGTTTGCAGACTGGCTCACGGGGGCGTCGCAACCCCGTCAACATATCGGCCTGCCGAAGCAGTGGGGTCGTCGCACCATACCTGCAGCTGATTTCGTTCACTCAAGCCACGGTTAAGAGCAGCACAATCGTGGCGCACAAATGCGCTAGTCACGTAACTTTTTTTTTGTACTTGGCGGTCTTTCTTTGAAGCTCGGAAAAAAGATACACGTGAGGCTTTATTTATCGCAGATAAATAGAATGGGGGTTTCTGAAGGTGCTCTCCAGCTTTGCTATTCACATCTGCTGTCTAAAGTCACTATTTACGCATTTAGAAAAATGATCTTAATTGCTAATTAATTAATTGCAAAACATAAAATTGCCTACGACACGCAAGCCAGTTGGTAGGTGTATGTAAGTGGTTTCCCTGGCCTACCTCAAATATCTTATTTTTTAACCCTTGGCTAAAGTTAGCCTGAACACCCTGTATGTGATGAATTGGTCATTCTCTGCTTTACATTCGTAGAGAGCGGGTGACTTCTCATAGCACCCCTGGCACAGTGGCACAGCGGTTAGGCGATGCACCACTGCCCGGCAGGTGGCTGTTTAAAACACGGCCACCAGTGGGGCCTGTGAGACTCAGGTTGCTCTTCCTGAGCAACCTGTAGCGACCAGTCATTCATTTGGCTGGCACCTGCCACGGTGGGCAGGTGACGTCACATGGTCACCTGATCTGGTGGCAGGTGGGTGACTTAGCTTCTGTGGGGATTTTTCACTTGTGCCGCTGGGTTTCCTGCTGAACGGGGGACCCTTGGCTAGCGCTGTCACGCTAAAGTTGCCCAACACTGGGAGAATCGAAATGCGTTCGCGGAGTGTGTCATTTGAAGTTTGTGTGGTTGTCTCCCTGCAGAGCGAAGAGGTGTGGGTGAGCGCAGCCACGGCACCAGAGGCGGCCGCCAAGGCAGCAGTCAAGCTGGGAGTTGAGCGGGAGGATGTGGTACACCTGCGGCAAGGTAACTGTATTTTGTCCAGCTTCTAGTGGGAAAGCACCAGTCCGATGGTTCTGACCCGAGCAAAATCGTCTAACATTTGTCTGTGTTGCAACGTGCAAGGAAAGAAGATACAGCAAAGAGGGCAACAACAGTTAGAAAGAGTCGAGAGCATAATATACTCCATTTCATGCACAGCAGGCAACACTGCCAAAGCTGGCACCCCTGTTCACGCAAGCTAAGCCTGCATGCGTGCAACCAAAGTGATGACAGGCATATTTCTTTTCGACAAGCCTCAAGTACCGTGACTTTGTGTAACCTCTTGGCACATTTTTGTCCTGTGACCCATCGACACTTTGAGAAGTAAGAATGACATGTGGTGGTATGATACGCAGCTGGTGGGTGGATCACTCTGACTCCATCTGTGCCTAAAAAGTAGTGCACACTCAGTGAAAATTACAGCCAGAGAGCCGGAATACTGACCGCCTCACATCTTGGACCATGAATTTCAGTGCTAGTTCTTCGTTTTACACCGCTCTCTGTTTTCGTCCAAACACTCATTGAGGCATAGAGAAGAACGGATGATACGTGGCGGCGGAGTATTATGATTTTGTGGGCGCACTACTTCTGCAGCCTCAGCTGTGTTGCCTGCTATGTATGAAACGGAGTATAGATTCTCTTGTTGTGAACGCCTCAGACAAATAATACACCTCTTTGTGTAGCAGAGAACCCACAATTGCGCCGAAAGTTGACGAGTCCCTTCTGGCGACTTTTTCATGCTGACGCCCACCTCCGTCGCACGCTGCTGCGTAATTCTGTTCAGAGATGGCTATTGGTTAGATTCTTTCAGGTGTTACACAGCTACCATGGTCGCGGCCAGTCAGTAGCATTGCTCTGGCAGGTCGGGAAGCTCTGCCCCCGGAGAATTACACGATGGGGTCGGCGGAGGAGTGCTGACCTTCCAGCATGCAAAAAGTGTGAAGAGAGGGAAAGGCACGAAGATGCTGAAATTCAAATTTTGACTGCAGGTAGCTCAGCTTCTACAAAATGCATTGAAAAAATCCTTGCTGGAGGATATTCGTGAAGCAGCATCCTTTGACATCCCAGGAATGCCACACTTTTATTGAGAGCCCCTTTCAGAGCCCCTTTAAGGTAGGGTGAGACTTTGTTTTGTGAAACGACTTTTAGATTTTGTGACCTTGTGATAGAGCATTTCGGTAGGCTTCAGAAGGTATATTGCACTTGGGTATCTGCGATTGCAGAAATGCTTTTTTTTTTTTATCCCTTTCATTGTGGGAGTGGGAATTTGGAGCTTTGGAAAGTCTTCAGTGGATTTATTTGCATTTTTGTCTAAACAGCATTAGGTTTATTTAAGGCAGAAAGCTGGGCTAGTTGGTGTCTGGATTGAGAGGACATAGTAGTAGCGCTAAAAAAACAAGGACGACAGGGTAGAGAAAGACAACACAGGCGCTAGGAACTAGAAAGTAAGGCATTTAAGGCAGAAAGCTGGGCTAGTTGGTGTCTGGATTGAGAGGACATAGTAGTAGCGCTAAAAAAACAAGGACGACAGGGTAGAGAAAGACAACACAGGCGCTAGGAACTAGAAAGTAAGGCATTTAAGGCAGAAAGCTGGGCTAGTTGGTGTCTGGATTGAGAGGACATAGTAGTAGCGCTAAAAAAACAAGGACGACAGGGTAGAGAAAGACAACACAGGCGCTAGGAACTAGAAAGTAAGGCATTTAAGGCAGAAAGCTGGGCTAGTTGGTGTCTGGATTGAGAGGACATAGTAGTAGCGCTAAAAAAACAAGGACGACAGGGTAGAGAAAGACAACACAGGCGCTAGGAACTAGAAAGTAAGGCATTTAAGGCAGAAAGCTGGGCTAGTTGGTGTCTGGATTGAGAGGACATAGTAGTAGCGCTAAAAAAACAAGGACGACAGGGTAGAGAAAGACAACACAGGCGCTAGGAACTAGAAAGTAAGGCATTTAAGGCAGAAAGCTGGGCTAGTTGGTGTCTGGATTGAGAGGACATAGTAGTAGCGCTAAAAAAACAAGGACGACAGGGTAGAGAAAGACAACACAGGCGCTAGGAACTAGAAAGTAAGGCATTTAAGGCAGAAAGCTGGGCTAGTTGGTGTCAGTTGGTGTCTGGATTGAGAGGACATAGTAGTAGCGCTAAAAAAACAAGGACGACAGGGTAGAGAAAGACAACACATGCGCTAGGAACTAGAAAGTAAGGCATTTAAGGCAGAAAGCTGGGCTAGTTGGTGTCTGGATTGAGAGGACATAGTAGTAGCGCTAAAAAAACAAGGACGACAGAGTAGAGAAAGACAACACAGGCGCTAGGAACTAGAAAGTAAGGCATTTAAGGCAGAAAGCTGGGCTAGTTGGTGTCTGGATTGAGAGGACATAGTAGTAGCGCTAAAAAAACAAGGACGACAGGGTAGAGAAAGACAACACAGGCACTAGACATCAACTCTATATCAGGCCCTGGACACTTGGCGGCACATTGCAAACAATGTAAGTATGATGACAAAAAATGTACCCCTTTGTTTGAGAAGACACGTGTGATATATGTCAGTGCAGATCAGAAAGAGCGGGAAGTATCGGAAGCCTTTCTCATTCACTTGGAAAGGCAAACGTGCGTGAGCAAACCAAATGTTTATCTGTGCACTAAAGATTTGAGGTTCTTGTATCGGGAAGTGCCATCAAGCATGCGATTCAATTGTTGATTTTTATGCTCCTGATTGTCGCAGTTGATGTCTAGCGCCTGTGTTGTCTTTCTCTACCCTGTCGTCCTTGTTTTTTAGCGCTAATGTCCTCTCAATTCGGTTTATTTACCTTTTTCTCAGGAACTATAAGGTGTACATGAACAAATTTTTCCACAGATTTCATTCTGTGCCTTTTACTTGACTGGAACTTGCACCGAGAAAGAAAAAAAAACGTCGTAAATCTGTTTTTTTTTTGCTTAAAGAACATGTGGCTATATTTCCACTTTTGTAGAACAGCCGTTTCTTCTCTCTTACAAATTTTCAGAACTCTGCATTCAGTAGATTTTGAGAAAAAGGTGAATTAGAAAAAATTGACGGTCAATTTAGTACGGTGAGGCCAAGCGTGAGTTAAATTTTCAGTTTGGTTTCGGTTCGAGGCCCGAGGTCATTGAAATCGGTGAGGGATGTCTTAGTGCTAGTGCGCTGACACTGGAGGGGACACGTGAGCTCCGCCTTAAGGGTGTGACGGGATAGCATGTTAAAGGGTTAACTCTTGCACATACGTTTTGAACCTGCTGCCAAAGATTCAAGTCGGCACTCCTGTACAAGCTGTGCCATCTAGTTTGCTTCTGTAGCACCATCTGTTTGGTTTCAGTTTTGTTTTTTCCATTTTGTAACGTGAGGAGGCGACGTGGAAAATGAAAATTTGACCGGACATAGTCCACCGGTCCATGATCAGGTCGTCTGTTTCGCTGTGCACTCCTTAAAGGGCGAAATGCTACACTGAGTACTTTTCTTGGTTCTTATGCTGCCTTTATTTTTTTTTAGAGCAGCAGTAGTGAGTCAGACAACCACGTGCAATAGTCAGATTTCAGTTCCGTTTGCGAGACTTCGTCTCGGACGCCCAGAGGCCATCAACGCACGTTCATGCATTTTGTTTTACCATTCACTTTGTATTTTACATAGTGCGCTTGATTTGTATATGATGAGAGTGATTTTATTTGGTGCTTTAGGGTCTTAGCAGTATACTATCGAGATGTTTTACCAAATGTGCCTGCAGATTTTTTATTATGATGGTGTCAAGGAAAGCCACACCCCCTTTTCACCATAGTACACATTCGCTACCCACCGAAAAAAAAAAAAATGGAGGAGCAGGGGGACTGAAAGGTCTGCTATAAAAAAACAATAACAGAACTCTGAACAAGTGTAATGTGCAGCACATCCCATATCCACCTCCACTTCATGTCCTCCTGCGACTGCTTTCTCTAGTGGCACAGCAGTCTTATTCCCTAACTTGAAATGCCACGGAAAGCGTATTTATGTACACAGCTGAAAATCGCAACAGTGGTAGCTAAGAACGTATGCAAGGTTTTGTGTATTATAATTATTTTGTAATCAATTTCTGGCTAATTGCAGTGGCTTATTTTGTTTTGCTTGTATTCCTTTTTGTGTTACTAGCATATTTAACCAATAAATTTTTTGAGAATTTTTTAGGCACAACTCTGGGATTTTTTAAATTCGGGAGTGTAACCAATAAGCTACAGTGTGATATATCGCAATGCGCATTGCATTTAGGACCTCTTAAAGAAATACCGTATTTACTCGCATAATAGGCGCACTTGCATAATAGGTGTACCCCCAGTTTGATTGCGAAAAATCAGATTTTTTTATTTCTGCGCATAATAGGTGCACCCCAGACTTGACATTTTCTTTAGCATAGTGGGTTATATGTGGTACGATGATCATTGTGGCATTGTTGCTGAGTTTTTCTCCCCTTTTTCTCTCTTTCAGATGAGGATGTCCTGGACACGTGGTTTTCTTCAGCCCTTATCCCCTTCTCAGTCTTTGGTTGGCCACGGAAGGTAGCGTTTTTGATGTTGGCATGCAGATCACGTCAGCTTTGTGTGTAGTGCTCAAGTTCTGAGTAAAGAAAGCGACAGCAGATCTTTAGTGCAGAGCTTCAGGGACAGTAATTCAGGAGGTACAGTGATATTTATTTATTTACAAAATACTGCATACCCCCTAGCAAGAGGGGTAGAAGTAGTCGTGGACAGAATACTAAAATAGATCATGCTTTGGCGTTCCAACTCTTCCTTCGCGTTGCATGACCGGAATAGAAAGGTTTGCTGCATTTATGCTCAAGGGCACAAGCGGCATTTACTTGCATAAGTGTCAGACACCCATTAATTTTTTCCAGGTAATGCATCAGAATAGCTTGACCGCTATAGTGTGGTTCGCACTGTCGAATCCCGCTTCAACGAAATTCACGGGGCTTGCGCAAAATTTCATTGAAGCGAAAGCTTCTTAGTCGTGAAATCAGGCCAGAACATTGATAGGTTGGACTGAGTAGTTCATCAACGACGCTTATTTTTAAAAAATCTGTCAGCTTTGGTGTTTTGCCCTTTCGAAATCGGCGCCGTGGCACGTTTTCTTGGTACTCTAGAAATCTCGGACAATGTATGTGTTTGTGTAATAAATGCGCCCGCTACATTTGTTTTCGAAACTAATCATTTTTTCCGCACGCATTTGAAAAGTGTCCCTGCTTGCGTCTTGATAGAACCTGTACTGAGACCTTGGAATCATTTCAGTGTGGACTAGGCGCACATGCCCTCGCGTCACTGCCTGTTGAGTAGTGATCACGTGCACCTCGAAGTCGATTCTTTATATGACATGCCAGAAAATGCGGTTGCTCCGATTCTTGAAGATGTTTTGCAGCGCACGATACAAACAAACCGTCATAGTGTTGTTGTCTTTAGTCTCCGTTTAGACCCACCATCACATGCAGTGGCTGTACTAGGTCAGCGCCACGGTGTGTCAGACAAGAAAAACATGGTAGGGCTTTAACGTGGTTAAACCGAGTAGGACGTGTGAAAGCACATGATTAGCTGTGTGCAGTCCTTCTCTGTTTCTTTTCCTTACTGCATGTGTGTCTCGTTTATGTGCGATGCCTGAAGAGCTGGTTCATTTGTCATGAGGACATGGCAGGATTCCGGCACCGATGGCCCTCTCGCGTTGGGAGTGGGGTCAGCAGCGCACACCGGCGACACAAGGCAAAGAGTCCATTTCCCAGGGCAACAGAGGCGGGCAGACTGAGGGAGGGGACTTTGGGGAAGAGGCAGCACAACAGCCGAGCTCAGCGGCAGCTCAGCGGGAGCTCATTTCACTCAGCTTGCTCGGTGTCGCTAAGGCTAACGAGCTGCGCAATGAATCTTTGGAAAGAGCGCTTTGGGACTAACCGCCGGTTTTAATAAAACGTGTGTTTTCGCCGGTTTCTGTCGACACGGTAGCTGGTGGTGGTGTAAATGTGAAAGCGGGAGTAGCCTTACAGTGGCCTATCGGCAATTGCTCCGCCTCATTCACTGATTTAAGTGATTGCATCTCTACTTCTGTTCCGTAAGGTCCATGTCGTCTAAACATTTTGATAGTGATCGTGACATTAATCACTGCTTAGTTTGGGAGCCCTCAGGTAACACAATGCGTGAGATGTCGTCCATGGGAACATTCAGTCTCCTTAGATTTTCCAGGAGTGTCTCACGCTCATCATAAAAACGCGGGCACGCTAAAACGAAGTGGTTCACATCTCCCACAACATCACAGCGTACACACACACAGGTGAGGTGGCATGGTTAATCTTGTGCAACCATACTAGGGTATAGGCAGAGTTTGTGCGCAGTCGATACAAGAGAGTGACTCTGTCGCGCGACAAGCCTTGTGCGCCCTTCTCGAAAAATAGTCCTTCTCGAAACCTGAATTCCATGCTGCATAGTCGCTCACGCACCTTGACAGTCGTGCATTGGCATGCGTGATGACCCCGTATCCGAGAGCTGTCCGACCGCTTAGTTTTCATTTCCCGTTTCTGAGATTTGCACCAGTGTGCAGAAATGACAGCTTGACCGGCCAGCATCAGTCAGCCAACCTAAATCAGCCAAACATTGTTTCGGACGCCCCACCGTGTCTCACGTTGAAGGATGTGGGAGGCCCTTACGATTCTGCTTTGACGCTGCCGACAGTATGCAGGGAGTAAAGCATTGATGGTAACCTGGAAAACGGTCATTGCCATTGTGTTCTCATCTGGTAATCAGGCACCCATTGCCCAGTCTCCAATCAAATAAATTTACTTCGATGCAAGCTGTTCTTGACAATTTTTTCAGGGTCATTCGGTAATTAGAACTTTCAGATAATTTGAACATTTTTCCTGGTTCCTTTAAGTTCAAATTAACGAGCTTTTACTGTACCGTATTTACTCGATTGTAACTAGCACCCGTTTTTCGTGGTCAGAAGAAAAAAAGTTCAGTGCCTTCGATTGTAATGCCCACCAGATTTTCGTGATTCAGTAAAGAAATGAACCTGCTCACTTGGAACAGCCAACATTTATTGTAGCGGCTATGACGTCACAATGAAGCAAATGGCACCACAACCTCACTCACCTTTCCCCATCTGGCCAGCCTCCCTCATCGTCACTGTCAGAAGCTCCCTAGTCGCTCTCAACTGTCCAAAGCATTTCATCCTCGGTGCTGTCTGTGGTACTTGAAATTCCGCACTGCTTGAAGGCTTTGTTGACCATGGCAGACAGAATCATGCACCACGCATCCTTCACCCATCCCAGGGAAGTAAATAACCGCATCCATCAGAAGTGGGTTCTCGTTCTGCTCGCCTTTTTTTGTGTGTGTTTTGTGCATGGTGTTTCTGGACCCCGGCCCTTCTTTGGCCCATTGAAACGCTTCTGAATGGACTTGCTGGCAAAAATCATGTCTCTTTGCTTCTGCCAATCACACGCACAACTTTCAGGAACACCAAACTTGCACGAGACAGCCCAATTACCACTTGACTCCATGCAAGATCATCTTTTTTCCAACCCGGTGTCGTAGTGAACTCTGCACTTTTGCAACTGACACTTACCTAGGCTCAAGTCCAGGTCGAAGCCTTGCTGAGAGGACACTGCAGTTGCTCGCAATGCATGTCGGTATCCACGACTGTGGCAGGCGATAATGGTGATATCGATGCGCAAGAAATACCAAGCTGCCATTTTCTGATGCCAATGACAGTAGGGTGCTGCTGATGTAATTTCATTTTCATACTCGATTCTAATGTGCATTTTTAGAAATTTTTTTTTGGGGGGGAATGGTGTGCATCGGAATCAAGCACAAACAGTGTTTACTCGCGTAATGTACCCCCTTGCATAGTGAACCCACCTCTCGCTTTTGTTGTTGAGAATTTACTTTTTTTTTTTTTTTTTTTTTTTAGCTTGGGGCATTTCTCAGTGCATTCCTCAGTTTCTCGCCGTCCGCAGCGCAGACCTTGGCAGCACGTCAACATGCTGTGTGCTGCTAACATCTCGGCGTGTTTGTCTTTTGACGAGAGCTTCTCCTGTGGGGGTGCTGCTCTCACTGAACTTGGCAGAGCGCCGGGATTCTGCGTGCCCTTGACAGAAGTGCCGACGGTGGTGGCTTGCTTGCTGCGCTACTGCATGCCCGGCTGTGCTTGAGGGTTCGAGAGGAGCGTAACAGTTTAAACCAGAACGCTATAAAACATCCTCTACACTGAAATAATGCAATGGAGGAAGGAGGACCTTCAGACCACTAAGTGCTTTGGCAAGCTCAAGATAGGGAGCAAAAATGCCGAACCCCTCGCACCACAGCCAACGCTTAAACATCAGCATTGCACATTCGTAATCATCCTGGGAGTTTTTTTTATACTTGCACAAAAAACGCGCACCTGACCTTCAGGGCGTCTATTCAGCAGGTTCGCTTTATCTTGGTGTGATTGGCTGGTGCCGTCGACTATCACGAAATCGTTGGATTGCGCCATGGTACAGCAAACACCTTTCAAAGCGAACAATGCTGAACATCGGTGACACGAATGTGGCTGACGGCGTGGTTTTGTTGATGATTGGCCAACGGGCAGGCGGGTGGCAGACATACATGCAATATGGAATTTCAACTCTCGCAAAATATCCTGTCAAATTTTTTCCCGTGTGTAATGCACTCTCCTCTCAAATTGCTGTCAGTCTTGCTGTAAAAAATGTGGGTTCATTACGTGTGTAAATACGGTATGGGAATATAAGAGCTTGTTATTCTGTTTCCAAAGTTTGAGTGCTCTGGATGCTTTGTATATTCCAAAAAGACATCAGAAGGGCATATGCACTGCTGCATCATTTGCAATGTGGACTACTAGGTCAGTGGACACGACTCCTGCCCTTTTGTCACTGTGATAGAAGTAGTGTTCGTCCCATATATATGAGTGGCTGATAAACAACAGGTTACTGTGCAAAAATGAAAACAATAACATAGTGACTTCATCGTGTCATAACGTGAGTCTGTCCTCACTTATTCAGAACATTACCAAAACTGTGAGCTACTGATGTTAATTAAGCCATGGGGGAAAGCGAATTTCTTGTTACTTAAATGCGTTTATTCTAGCTTTAGAGTCTGTTGTTCTGTCCACCAGCTTTCGTGTCGCAGCAGTGGAAAATAATGTTTTCAACTGATGAACGTACCTGCCCAGAAGAGTTGTGAGTGAGGCCATCTAAGAGTGCTAGCGCTGTGTCGGCTCATGGCTGCTTTTGCCCCACTTGCAGTGTGTGCACGACTTCTACCCTCTGTCCTTGATGGAGACGGGGCAGGACATCCTGTTTTTCTGGGTGGCACGCATGGTCATGCTTGGCAGGGAACTCACTGGACAGCTGCCCTTCACCAAGGTGCGTCCCTTTACAGGGCTTGCCTCCACACTGCTGCACATTGTCAAGTGCTAGCCAAGACTCAGGTCCTATATTGGGGAGGTAGCAAGGAAGGCACCGGAATCAAAGTTGGACAGTGTCTGCAATGCTCTATGTCAAACTGCTGTGCTGTTTGCATTGTTCTGTGCCATATGAAATTTCTTGTGCCATGCACCTGCATGCTGAGCGAATTTCACTAAAAGTAGTTACTAGCATTCTAAAACAGTGCAAAAAAGGCACGGACACCAGGAAGAGATGTACATACAGGCGCTGTATATCCCTTCCTGGTGTCTGTTTCTTTTTTGCGCTGTTTTAGAATGAATAACCACCAAGTCGCCCAAGCTTTTACCTTAGGTAGTGAGTAGCGCCAGCTTACATCATGCAAGGAAGCTTGGAGAGAGTGCTTGTTTTGCTGTTCGTTATTAAGGCGGCACACTGCTTTGAAATCTAAAAAAAAAATGGCCGAAAAATTGATTTTATGAAAATTTTTGTATCCTCTGTATGACTCATTTTTTTATGCTGCCTCAGTTGTTGAAATCGACCAGCAAGTGCTCTAAAAAAATTGTTCCCTGAACCACGTGGCTTTGCATTGCGGGGAAACGCTCGTCATTTTTCTCCGTTGTGGTTTTCTGCCCAGCGGTCACATTGCGGGACAGATTTCTTCATGACTGTTTTATCTATTTTGACCCTGTTTGTTTTGTTGCACTCCTAGGACTGTAGCGCAGGTCAAGACATTATGCATCTTACAAATATATGATTTTTAAATTTCTTGTAAGAAATTTTCTTCTGACTCTAGAAATGTCAACTGACACTGCATCACAAAAATTGAAAACCAGAATATGTGCTTTGTGAAAAAAAAATATTTAGAATGTCTTGGCCTGTGCAGTAGCCTTGAGCACATAAAGAAAGCCTTTTTTCTTATTAGCTGTAGCCCTTAACAGAACAGGCATTTTTACATGTGAGTGCGCTCCATTGCTAAGCAATGAGTACATGTGCGGGCTAAACACTACGGCTGCCACATCTTCATTGGTCACACCTGATGGGTGTGTATCACTAAGGCCACTAGGTAAATTCTCTGTGCAAGGAAATTTCATATTCTGCAAAGTGAGATCAAAGAATTTGCAATATGCCACTGAAAGCCTCGCGCACGTGTTAATGCATGCGGCCTTTTGCGCAGGAGCGACCGCACGCTTCACTTTGATGGCCCAAGGTTATTGAGAAGTTGGCTTTTCCTTACAGCGCGCGAATCTAGTGGGTCAGCTCACTGTGGGTGTCTCAGAAGAGGAGGGGAAAAAAAAAATTTGCACTTTTTACTTCCAAATATAAGGTGAAGCGCTTTCTGAAGCAAATGGTTCAAGTTTTCAAACTCGCATTATACTTGTACAAATACACAAATACAGTAATGCTGCTTTCGACACTCATCCTATATCGAAGTGTACCTACGCGTTGTTGCCAGAGTCTCAGCACTTTGCACGCTAGCTTGCTTGAGTGGATGGGGGAGCAAGTGTGTCAAGGCAACAACAGCAGATGCTGCGTTTCAAGAGAATTCAAGCGATTAAATTAACCACATTCCCATCATTCCATTATTCCTGCTGATTGTCTACAAGCACAGTATTGCCAAAAAAACAGCGAGCGTATAGCTGCTAAGACACAATTTCGTGAAAAATGCTGAATTTCATGACTGTTCACGAAATCGGGGAAAACTGGGGGCCTTGGGTATGATGCATGGCACGCAGTACGGAGGGGCTATCTATTAAATAATATTAGTGCGAAAGTACTAATCCGGAGGTTCAGAGCCTAGCAAAATTGTATCTTTTTATGTGCATTTCGGAAGCATAGAAAAAAAGAGGAAGAGAAGGAAATCATGTTAATATCCGTGACTGGGAGTTGCACCCGTGGCGGAGCGAACAGATCAGCTTCAAAGGGCGTTGCGCCAGACCACTAGGCCATCACCGCAGCCAAAGACGTCTCGTGTTAAAGGGACACTGAGGAGAGCACTATTAATATTTTTTTTATAGCAAAATCCGATAGTTCGGCATGTCATGGCTTTGTTGCCACTTGGCCGGCAGCGAAAGATGCATTTATTTCTAAGAAACTTGGATTCGAAGTTGAAAAAGTTTTTCCCGCCGCTCTGATTCAAACTTGGGATTCTCCTATGACGACACAGGACTAAGTGACGTGAAACATGACGTGCACATGACGTAACGCAGACTCCGTGATTTCTGGTACCCAGCAGTGCAGCCTAGCAGCAGCCGAAAAGAAAGCTACCGCCGGCCGCACGTTGAAGGCATCTATTGCGGCCGTCGCTACAGTCGCTTCGCTTACGTTTGCACTGGCGTTTTGCCAGCGTTACGATGGATATCGTTCTCGAAGTCGCCAACGAAGTTCTCGCAAATAGACAGCTTTAGCATACCGTGTACCATGGCCGTGTACCTTGTTACCGCTAGCGGAATACCGGGAGTCAGCCTACTGCGGATGAGCAGGCGCTGATTGGTCCCGATGCTTCAGGAGCGCGCGTAGGTGCCGGGCACGTGGCGCCATCTGGCGCCGTCAAGGAGATTTGCGCATGCATTGGCTGCGCCTCAGTGATTTGTGGTTCCTCTTGTTCTAGTGTTGCTAGAACCATTGGTTCTAGCAACACTGTTTTGTCCTATGACCTCATCACGCTTGTACTTGCGAGTTTGGCCTGTGGCGGCGATACCTGTATTTTGGTTCATGCTCTTTTCTACGTTACAAGAGCTTTGTTGTCAGTATGAGTGGCGTTTTTGTAATCAGGAGCTGGTATTCTGTCGATACAAGCCAACTTCAATTTCTCCTCAGTGTCCCTTTAAACTGCACCACACTGTCGTGCTGTGCATTGCAGAGTGTCATCTGCATCGAATTCCATCTGCTCCGCCCTGCTCTTCTTCTGAGCACAAGTCCGTGCTTTCACACTGATTCGAATGTAGTAAACATTCTCTCTAGTTTTTTTTTTGTAATGCTGCACACCACTCAAGAGTTGCCTCTCATGTGGACGCAGCATGGCAGCAGTGCAAAAAAGCACTGCTGTCATTGCTGTGCCTCTGGACGCATGCCCCCAACGTTTAAGCCAACGTCGTTTTTAGGCACCATGGCAAGGACGTGTCATGTAGTAGAGCCCTCTCATGTGGATGAACACTGTAACACCTATTTTAGTAAACTGTAAGTGACTTTAGTAATGCTGTGCACCTGAGATGTGCCAAGGCAAGATGTCCCTTCTTTTAAAATTATTTTTTTTTTTTAATTTTTGGATGTTCCTCCGATATTCTATTTGTACATAATCCCTCGTTTCGACAATACAACAGTCACTTGCAAGTTAGTACACACGTCAGCTTGCCCAGCTTTCTGTCCTGAAGCTCGGCCATCACCGAGTAGCTGCTGTGTCTCACCTCTGTCCAGCTCGTTGAGCTGTGTGCTGAACAGCATCAAAGTGTTGCCATGTGCAGGCACTGCGTTCTCTCCCTGTAGAGATGGTTTTGCATTTCTTGCTCGCTTATTGTTATCCGAAGTGATGAAAGTTCATATGCTCTTCATTCTTGCAGGTGTTGCTGCATGGCATGATCCGGGACTCGGAAGGACGCAAGATGTCCAAATCTTTGGGCAATGTCCTCGATCCTCTGGACATCATAGACGGAAAGTCCCTGCAGGTCAGATCTCATCCTCTTGATTTCGTAGTTGGCAAGCTACTTGCAATAAAAGGAAAACATGAAAATGGTTTCCCATCCCCTGGCACTTAGTGCAGCAGGATTAGGCCAATGAAAATAAAAATCAGTGGGGCAGTGCCAAGGAAATTTTGAGATAGAAAGGAAAAAGAAAATAGAAAAAGGAAATGCTGTCTTAGTGTAGGTGTCCCCAAGGAAGAGGCGTTCAGAGGTGTTCATTTTTTTTGTCCACTTTTTGACGTGCGTCTCTACCCTTCTGGTAATCTCATTTTTCCTTTCATTAATGCTGATTTTGCTGGTCCTTGTTTCTAGGGGGTCACAAGCACGATGGGGCTTGCGGCAAGCTCTCCTTTTTTGAGCTGAGTAACTGAATGTCTGAGTACAGAGAAAATAAGTTAACTTAGCATCATCTTTTTTCCTTGCATTTGCAGTTTGATTGATTTGTTAATACATGATAATCAAGGCCCCTAGTTTTCCTCTACTCTGTGGGAAATCATGGATTTGAGCATTTCTCACACAGTTGTCTGTTAGCAGCTGCATCCTTTTTTTTCTCATGTTGTTATTGTGGAAATTATTAGGAATGACAGAAAGAAGGGAATGTGATTAATGTGATCATCTGAACTCTCTTGAAAGCCAGAATCTGATAGCAGACAAAAGTTCTGCTGATGCCTTGACATGCTTGCTCCCCACCTGCTTGAGCCAGCTAGTGTGTCAGGCATGGAGGCTCTGGTGATAACATGTTCACACTCTTGTATGAGAGGTCATGGTGCTATAATCTTTCGAGAGGAACATTGCTGCTACTAGTACTAGGGGCTAAAAATGCTCCTAGTTTCTAATGACACTGAGCATCCATTCTGGGGACTTCCTGTTATTGCAGTATAATAGACCATCCAAGAATGAAAGTGAGTGGCGAGTGGTTGCCTGAGTTTTGTAGGGCTGCATCCTGCTTGCAGGCACAGTCACAACAGCATGTGGGATTGGGCACTGGGGCATTGGCAAAGAGAAACTGTATACAACTTAATAATGCGAGAGCATTAATTACTGGGCTCATGGGCGGAAACCCCGCCGTCAATCAGAAACACGGGGGCGAAATGCGGCATGCAAATGACGTCATCACCCTTCCTGGCGCAATAGGCCGCTATTGTGGTGGCACGGGGTTGTAAATAAATCCCGTCAGCCATAAACAGATTTGCACAAATGCATTTCCAGTGTTTTTGCGTGCGGATTTTGTTAGCTTTTGATGATGTGGATTTGAGATGATGTGAATATTTTTGCGACACTGTGAGATTCGTGTCATTGTGATCCTACTGTATGCAATATGCGTGCGACATGCATTGGTGTAAGGACAAACTGCAGCAGATGTAGTAATGTTAGACTTCAGAGTGCTTGGTGAAGCCTATTTGTGGGGCAAGACTGAATGAAGTGCATGTTTAAGGCCCCTAGTTTGCCCGACTCCATGAAATTTTGTGGATTTAAGCATCTTTCACGGAATTGTGTGTTATCAGCCATGTTCTCTTTTTTTTTTTGATGCTGGTGTTGTTACAGACAGACATAAATAGGAACTGCAGTACAGTCTAACCCGGTTATAGCGAAGCCGGTGGGAATTGGAAATTGCTTCACTATATCCACTATTTCGTTATATGTGGACTATGAAAGAAAAAATACAAATATTGGCAAATTGATTTATTGCCGCTGGAAGAACTGGTCCAGCGTTCCCTGAACACATTTCGCGAGTGCGGACTTCAGGATCACAGCCTCCATGCCATCCAACTGCGAACCGAAGTTCTGGTCCCTCCCGAGGAACATGGAACTCCCGAGAAACATGCGCAGAGTGTCAACTGCTGCTGTGGCCGCTGCAGAGGTCACTGGCTTAGGGGCAGAACCAGCGTCACCGCAATTACTTTTGGAAGCGCTGTTCACCGTGGTCCCGTCTATGACGCTCCCAGCAACTTCGTCAGTCATCAGGTCCTCAGTAGTAAGAAGGTCATCGTCGGCGAAAACAAAGTTCATGTCGCTCAGACCTGAAGGCACAAGGTCCAACCCGCTGGCAGACTCCCAAGGCTGCTCCAAGGAGGTCGCACCATCAGCTGTTGCCACGGTGGCTTCTGTCCCGGCAGGCGCCGCACCCACACTACTACTTCGGGAGAAGCCGGCTTTCACAAAGCAGTGGGCGATGGTCAAAGGCTTCACGTCCATCCAGGCTCTGCTTGCGAACAAAATCGCCTTCACCAAAGAGACTTTCATGTTGGCCACGTTGTCGGCAGTGTGAGCATTGATGAGGAGGCACTCAATCACTCGGCGCCTTCAGTGGACCTTGAAGTTGGCAATAACCCCCTGATCCACGGGCTGCACCTTGGCGGTAGAATTTGGGGGAAGGAACAAAACCTTGACAGTGCTCAAGTGTGCGTTAACGTGATGGCACTGCAGTTGTCAAAGCAACATCAGTACCTTGCCCTTCCTTCAGACCATCTCTTTGTCGATGTTGACGAGTCACTTGCCAAAAATGTCTCGCGTCATCCATGCCTTCTTATTGCTTACATGCGTCATTGGCATAGGCAGCATCTTGGCGAAGCCCCACAGTTTCTTGGATTTGTCAACGACCAAGAAGTCTCTCTTGCCTGAACCATCCGTGTTTGCGCAGATCAGCACAGTAATCTGGTTTTTGCTGTCCTTTGCCGGAAGCCCACACATTTGTCCCTCTTTGCCGTGAGAGTCCTTGTTGGCAGCAGTTGGAAAAACAGACCGGTTTCATCTGCGTTGTAGATATCTTTGTCGGATTGCACAAGAATCCAATCGCGGTGCTTGGCCATCCACTGCTGGAGTGAACCCTCGGCAGCGGATGCAGCCTTCCCGACAATGTTTTTACATGCGATACCGTGCCTCTCCTTGAACCACTTGAGCCTTCGTGACCGAGAGCAAATCCCAAGTCCTTGTCCTTCGCCAGCATGATCAGTCCACTGAGCGGAATGTTCTTCGATCACAAATCCAGGAACCACTTGTAAAGCGTGGCTTCTACGTCACCATACGTGGCACACAGGGTCCTTTTTTTGGTCTCTGCTGCCAACATCATTGTTGAGAACGACATCGATCTTGTTACCGTTCTTGATTATTGTTGAAAGTGTGGACTGCGCGATTGCATTCTTCCGTGTGATATCGCTCTTCGTGACGTTTCACCGTACTTGGTCCAGACTGGCGCGCTTTGTCATCAAAGACAACACCTTTCTTTTCCCCGTCGAGGTGCCAGGGCTTGCGAGACTCGACATAGCCAGAGAAATCGAGTCGGTCCTGACAAAGGCAACTACTCAGTAGGCCTGTTGCCTTAACGAGAGAAGCCAGTGGTCACAGAATAAGAAAGAAGCGGAAAAGGCAGGAAGGCGAGTTACTTAAAGGGCATAAAAGACGACGAAAGCGGCGCAAAGGAGCGCTTCCACCACACACAGCTCTCCGATCCCTGCTTCAGGCGCTGAGCACCCACTGGAGAGAAATTCAAGAACTGCGATTGGACCACTTGGTCCCTCTCCGTGATGTCACAAATGACCTGCCTCTTTTGTTTACTTTTTTTGCTTCCGCGCGGGACGGCGCGCCGCTTGGGCGTTGAGCCAAGCGGCGCAGTGAAGCCACCTTTCGTTTTGCAGGAAAGCAGACGCCGCTGCGAAGTTGCCGTCAGCTGAGTTCTGCCATTATATTCACCCCAAAATTTGCCTTAAAGGTGTAACAATGTTCCGACTGATAGATTATTTTTGGGTTGGCATGAAATCTCTTAGCTATATCCGCAGACGTGCTTTTATTGACTTCGTTAAAACCGGACCAAAGTTACATTGAAAGTGCAAAAATGGGAATGGGAAATTGAAATCCCTTCTTTATAACTGCTATTTCACTGTAAGTGGCTTCACTATAACCGGGCTAGACTGTATAATGGAAAAATCACTATTTTACCTTATTTGCGTTAGAGGTCAGGAAGACCGTGCATGGAAACGTGTCTGACAGTGTCAGTTGCCGCCTCTGGAAACTCCAAACTTTCTGACATGATGACGTGGTGGTTTACTCCGTGTTTCTCACAGGTGTGTGTGTACTGTATGGTGGTTCTTGCAGGACATGGAGGCAACCACCAATGAGCTGCACCGGCAGGGCTACATTGGCGCAGACGAACTGCACGTGGCACTGCAGAGCCAGCGGCGGACGTTCCCCGAGGGCGTGACCAAGTGTGGCAGCGATGCACTGCGCCTGGCCATGCTCTCATACGACGTGAAGGGTGCGGTCATTCAAGCAGTGCTGTCGGAATGTGCAGTCTGTCTGCTTTTCATGAAAGCACAGCATGGGGCTTTTATTTTATGTTTGTTTGTTTGTTCATTTTCTTTGCTAGCCGTGCAAGTATCCCATGCAAGGGCCACACTCGTGTATGGGCCACACCTCTGGTTTTGAACTAGGTTATTGAGAAAAAAATACAGCTATATGTTTTTTTTTTTCATTCATGTAGGGCCGCACCTTAAAAATTCACTGCCGAATTAAAAAAAAAAGTGTGGCCCTTTCACAAGTTTAAACGGTATGTACAATGAGAATTACAGTGTATCGTATGACTTCTGCTGTGTCAGTCTGGTCCAAGTAAATGTAGCTGCAGACCCTGTGAAGATATTTATGTGGCTTTTAGACTGGGCTCCTCAGCAGCTGTATACTTGATGTCATTATAAAAAAGAATTTAATTCTTTTGAAGAAGACACTGCAAGAGCTGCAGGTTTAGTGGTTCAATTCTTGAATTCACGCAAGTTAAAACAGTAGTTGATTGGATTACGTGGTCTAACAACCCAAAGCGACTCAGTCTATGAGGGATGTTGTAGTGGAGGGCTCCGGAAGTTTCGACCACCTGGTGTTCTTTAACTTGCACTGCCATCGCACAGTACACGGGCCTGTAGAATTTCGCCTCCATCGAAATTCGACCACCGCGGCCGGGATCAAACCCCGTGTCTTTCGGGTCAGCAGCCAAGCGCCGTAACCACTGAGCCATCGCGGCGGCCTTAAAACAATAGTGTACGGAAAATGGTGCCTAAACTTTGACTCTAGTTTGGCCAGCATGCAGTTCTCAGCCATGCATTGAAGTATTTTTCATTTTTGCTGCGTTGAAGTACAGCCACTTGCTTGGATGTGGTCCTCTTCTGGACAAGTCTAGTAAAATGTTGTTGATACATTTTTAAAAAAAAATGCGAGGAAAAACTTAATGTTTGGAGAGCATATAATCAAAACCGCCTAATTTTGAGAAGTGTAAGTGTTAAATGAGGTACAAATGTATTTATTATCAACTTCAGAAAAATGTCGATTAGCATTTCTTGGCACAAGATCTGTATAACTCCTTTTCTAGTGCTCGCAGAATTCACTCTGCATTTGTATTGTCCTTAGCACAGAGAAACTTCGAGATGCATCCGGTCCATTGACAGTAATGGCAAAAGTAGCCAAAATCTCTTCATCATTTTCGGATGCTTCAACATTTTGCACCGATGCACGAGGGCAAGCCACTTTTATTGCTGCGTTCCCCATACCCATCCCGCTCTGATCTAATCGCATTGCTGTAGGTCTCAGATGCTTCGCTGTCTTTCCCTTGGGCACCATGATGATGCCGTTTTGTTTCTCCTCATCATGTCGCATCCCCGTAGGAATGGCCGGCTCGTATGTTTGGCGCATCGCCTTCGTTTCTTTTTCTTTTTCTTTTTGCTTCACCTTTTTGCACTAAGGCACTGCAGAGAAGCCACCATGGTTGGTGACTGCCACTGCATTCTCATTCCAGCTGTTAATGTCTTATGCGCCAACATTCGGCCCACTTGCATGTTTGCATATGTGTGGTAAATGTATTATAAAATGTATTAAATATATTATACCAATTATACCAATATTATAAATGTACGAAATGTATTATATATGACCAGAATTTGTTGAAATTTTAAGCCTAGTAGCCAGAAAATGGGGTTATTTGGGATTTCGAAAATCATCATCATCATCAGCCCAACTGCACCCACTGCAGGACAAGGGCCTCTCCCATATCTCTCCATTTAACCCTGTGTCCTGGGATGGGGCCTTATCTCGGTGATAAAAACAGGATTTGGTCACCCTGGTGTAGCACTTCGCCACAAGCTCCTATATGAACAAACCAGAAAGAAAATGGTGCAACCTTATGGGACATTTTTAATGCTTGCGATTTTGACTGTATGAACTAGGAAGTCATATTAGCCAGGAATGGATCAATGAGGTTTTATTGTCATTTGTGCGTAGGCTCTGATGGGCCTTGTCAACTTGAATGCGGTGTTATAACATGCTGAAGTGACTCAAGCGCTTGATCTCCTCTCGCATGCAGCCAGCAACGTCAACTTCCAGATGAAAGATGCCGTCTACTGGCTCCACTTCTGCAACAAGTTCTGGCAGGCAACGCGTTTCTTCTTGTCGGCAGCCGAGAAGCTGGGCGAGTCTCCACGCTTTGCTCCCCTCTCCGAGGTATGACTGGGCAGAGCCTGCCAGCTTCAAAAGAGATGAGCCTGTTTAGTACATTTGGTTTTCACGCGACAGGCGGTCTCTTTCACACTGCTCATTCGTAATGGCCTGCCAGTGTGAACAGCTGTTTGACCCGTTTTGTGCTCATTCATAGTCTTGCAAACAAAATCGGTTGGGCTGGTTCAGAAATGTGTAGTCTTGTAACTGCCACGCGCCATCTGAGGTTGGGTCAGAGGGGCTCCCTTTCTCTCAGCCGATGAGTTGTATCAGCTACAGTAAAAGCTCGTTAATTCGACACTGACGGGACCGCGAAAAATTGTCGAATTATCCGGATGTCGAATTATCGAATGAACAACAAAAAACAATGTTTGCCGCAACAGGACGTATACCTTTATTTGGCAAGGAAATCTGTAATCACCGTCCGCTTTTTCGAGCGAATTTGAGCGACTACGATAGCTCTAACAGCTGCCAGGTGCTCCGCGGCACACGCGCCGTCAGGGATTTGTTCACAGAAGTCCTCCCGCACGGACAAGGCTTCTGCGGCTTCTTTCACCGTGCACTTCGTCATTTGGGGCAACTGCTCACAATCGTAAATCGTCGTCGTTGTCAGCGCCTGTCACTTCAATTATTTCATCCTCGGTCAGCTGACAGGACACGAAGGCGAGGCGCGCAGGCCCTGCGCGCTACCCACCCACCGGAAAGCAGCGCGGGGAGGAGGTGAAGGGAGCGCCGCTCCCCGCTTATCTGTTTTTTCAACCAGCGTCCGCGGGGACGGCGTTGTTGCTGGGACTGGGACCCCCGTCTTATCTTTCCTCTGATCTTTTAACTCTCCTCTTATCTGCACGGGGACTGTGGATGGGTGTCTTATCTTTTTCTCTGATCTTTTAACTCTCCTCTATCTGCACATGGCAGCGGTGGTGGCTGAGCCAGTAGGCAATCCCTTGCGATTTCCTTTCACCCTTCTCTCAGTCACAACAAAACAGCAACAACAAGTAGCGCAGTAAACACGCTGACAAAGCGCGCATTTACCAAAAAAGGCGCCGTAAATAACCGCGATAGCGACTGCTGCGACACAACAAAGCACAAAAAAAAAAAAAAAGACGCCAGCCGCTTCGGCCGCCGCTAACTCGCTTGGCCGCCGCTAACTCGCTTCCTCGGATGGATGGACGGATGGATGGATGATATGACCATAGGGATGGCCTATCAGCCGTACAGTAGCGCCGCTCATGGCAGTGTTTTTTTCTTTTTGCTCTCGGCACACCGGCTTGGCGGGCTGCGGAGTGAAGTCGAATTAACCGACGCACGGCAGAATTTGTTCGAATTAACGGGAGTTTCGCCCCATAGACTCCTATGTATAATTGTAGGGACCTCGCGCGCGCGTCGAATTATCCGATTTGCTGAATTAACGGGGGTCGAATTAACGAGCTTTCACTGTACATGGTCGTCATGCGCTATGAAGGCTTTCAACAAGGCTGTGGAGACTGTGAAAATAGTTTCCCTGCACTATCGCCTGTCACCCAAGGGTCTAGTCACTCTACAGAGGATGCTCATTTGGGACACTTGTGTTCATGAGGATCGTCATTTGGAATGACGCTAGGAGTACAGTGCTTTCATGTGCCTGCCATTATATACTCTGTTTCATACATCTGGTGCAACACTGCCAAAGCTAGCGCTCTTGTTTGCACTGCCTACATTCGCGGTCAAAAAGCAGTGCGTTCCCTGTGTTGAGCAAGAAATAATAAATGCTTTGCCTGCAGGCTTATTATGTACATGACACATTCATCATGAGCTTGATTTAATGCGCTCTTATTGCTGACGACATGCTGTCATGTCTTGTACCACCTGGCCTCAGATTAAGCGCAGAGTAACACGCCTCTCTTTATTTTTTCATGCGGACTACTTCTGTACCTTTCACAGAGTTGCACCTGATGTATGAAACGGAGTGTAGAAGTTGGGGCAGCATGGAGGCAGTTCTGACTGTTACCACCACCAGTCGGTGCGGGCCGGTCGCTTTTATTTTTCATTCCTTTTTTACTCGCCCACCCTAATTTTGTTACCACCGGTAGCCCATTGGGTCGCAAGACGGTGCGGGCAGGTCATTTGTTTTCCTCTAGCCCAATCTAACCTTTGTTACCACCAGTGTGGGCAATATTGTATGTTACCACCGTTGTTGTTTGTGGCACTGGTAGCATCATCCCAAACAGAAACTGGCCCAGAACCTAATGATGCCTACTACAGCTGAGTAAATATGACAGCTAGGTATTGAAGGGAGCAAGCAGTTTTTCCTTGTACGAAATTAAAAGGCAGAATAGATGTCTTGGAAATTCTACTGAGGCAGAGCAAGGCAAGTTTGAAAAGGGGCTTAGTAGCACAGGAAAGGGGCACTGAGCAGATGTGCAAGGAGGGTTTCTCTATGTAGGATGTTATTTGCAGCCCTGAGTGAAACTACATGATATTTAGTGGCTTTGGCTAAGCACAGCTAAGTGGGGCTGAGTCAAGGTGCAAAGCTTTGTGTGCATGCCTGGAGTTTTAGCACTAAAGGCAGCAGACATGGTGGCTTTCAGCCCACTGTTAGCTGCTGTGCTGCCTGCCTGATGGCTCTCAGAGGGGTCACGTTTTTTATAAAGGTTGAGCTTGGTCCAGTGTTTTAGGGGACTCCCCTCAAGGTAGAGTAGATTTGTAATAAGAGAGTAATTACTCATTAGCATCCACCCAAGCTCACTCATACGGCTGCAGAGGAAAACTTATTCAGCTCCCCCAGAAACTTTGCAGTTGAAGTAAAATTCATCTTGGTCCGGGTAGAGTGACTGCTCCAGTGGGGTGGTGGCCCCTGGTGTGATCCCCGGATCAGGACAAAATTTACTTCAACTGCGAAGTTTCTATAGAAGCTGTATAGCTTTCCTCTGTAGCTGCATGGCTGCTCTTCGGTGGATGTCAATGAGTAATTAATCCCTTATTACAAAAGTTGAGCTTGCAAATTATCTTTCTGTGTTGTCATAAAAGAAAATGCCTTGAATGTAAAATGTTATTAGTTTTTGAGGCTAAGGAGTCTCTGGCACCTGGTTAGTAAAAGTAGTGATTTTTATTAAATATGAAATATAGAGTGCATGCGAACATTTGATCAGAAGTTTTATGGTGATGGTACTTTGATGCTTCAAAAGGGCTGCTGTGTTCCATTCCAGTGTTCAGTTTGGGAGTAGCCGTAAAATCGCTGCATGCATTCTGTGCTATGCAGTTCATAGTTATGTGATACTGGTGTTCCTTGGCATTGCATTGGGGCAGCATATGCGTTTTGTCTTTTTTTGCTCATTAGACATCCATCACGAAAAATTTAGAGCGGGAGGGGGGGGGGGGGGGGGATCTGCTAGACGGGGGAGCTAATGTGAACGCTTGCACTGCAGATCCGATCGGACTTGAGTGTGGTGGACCTCTGGCTGCTGAGCTGCTTGTCACGCTTTGTCAGCACTTGCAACGAGTGCCTGTCAAGCAGGGAACTGCATCACTTTCCTGCGGCCATCCAGTCCTTTGTGGTCCAGCAGCTGTGCGACGTGTACCTGGTGAGGAGCGAAAAAAGTTGGGCGAGTTGGTGCATATTCGTGATTCACAACAGTGCAGGAAACACAGACAAAAGGGGAGAACAGACAAAACATGCGCTTGTTTTGTCTATTCTTCCCTTTTGTCCGTGTTTCCGGCGCTGTTGTGAATAATGTTCAGCCGGCCAAATCTTTAGCTGGCATGCGCTACGGCCCCTTTTTCTGCACTCCTGCGGGTTGCGATGAAGCAAACTTGCGGAAAGCTCAATATTTAGCATGGGCTTTGTGAGCCTGTGCTTAGATTTGGCATTTTCGCAAGTTTGCTCCATCATAAGCTGCAGGAGCACGGAAAATGCGGCCATCACGCACACCAGCTAAAGATTTGGCCGGCTGTACCTGGTGGGGCCCAAGCAAGCTGGTGCTTGCAGGTGTAAATGAGGCAAACAGAATTTTGAGTCATAGGGGGGGGGGGGGGCAATGCGAGAGAGTCAGTGGATTTTAATCATTTTGGTAGACACCTTGTTTGGACATGGGTATATATATTTAGAAGGGGTGTGTGAATAGTGTTTTTTTTTTTTTTTTGTTCAAAGCAAATTCAAAGCGAATGGGGATTTTCTTCAAATAATTTCTAAGTGAATAGTTCGAATAGTAATTCTGGCACTAAAAAGAGGCTGAATGACAGTAGGCATTTCCAAAACCATTTTTTTTTTCCCAACACACGATGCCATTGCATACTGCACTGAGGCTTTATTTAAAACCGCAGTTTGAGGTTTCTTGGTTTGGAGCTTAGACTGTGTTCTTCCTTCAGTGCGTCTGCCTCGACACGGTGGCAGCGATGCGACTTATGGCAGCAACTACCTTAGTGCGGAGGCTTGAAGACGGCCAGAATGCAGGATCTTCCGCAATAGCGCATTGACCTCGCCTTTCTTTAGTTTGTGGCTGGGTTCGCACACCGAATCGGCTGTGATTTGCATATTGACTGACCCCTGAGCTTTGAAAGCGCGATAAAGAAAGCCATCTATGCAGCAATACTCGAAACCGAAACCACATAAAGCAAGCAGGCAAGTGTCCCAGAAAGACTATTTGAGCAAAACGAATATTTTTAAATTTTGAATACCAAAAATTCAGTTCGAAGCGTATATCGAATACCGTGCTATTCAATAGAATATTTGAAATTATCGAATATTTGCTCACCCCTAGGTATTTAGGTTTCATCTTAACGTTCCTGTGAACAGAAACTGTGAACATGACAGTGCATGGTTAAATTGATGGCAAGTAGCTCAGCTGCCTGCCGTGTCGAGCATGGTTGTATGCCAGTGGTTCGGTGGGAAAGTTCCTTGTCAGGAGTTCACTTCACACGATTGCTTCTCCTCTGCCACCTGCTGTGCTGCAGGAAAGTGCCAAGTCAGCTGTCTGGGAGAACCGCACTGTGGAACTGGAGCGGATATGTGCCGTCCTGTGGGCAGCGTTGAGTACCACGCTGCGGCTGATGGCCCCAGCCACACCTTTCCTGTGCGAAGAAGTCTACCAGCGCCTGTCTGTGCTGCTCAACGAGAAACAACCTTTGGGCAGTGTCTGCACGGCATCGTACCCATTGAGTGAACAGGTACGCAGTGGCCCTATGGTTTTGGTTGTGTTTTAGTGCGTACCACACACAGGCAGGTCTTGAGTCATCATAGAGTTGTTGCTCTTTGAAAGCTTGAAAGCAGGCCTCTGGCTTTGTTTGGGCTGTCAGTGCAAGTGTAAGAGTTCATCACTTGGCAGCGTGTGGACTACGCACAGCTGGGTGCACATTTGAGTAGAGGTGTGCGAATATCAAATTTCTGGTTGGGAAGCAAATACGAATAATAACATAATAGGTAACCTTGTCAGTAACCTAGAAGCAATAATACGGTGCTCCCTGGGTAGTGGCGCACTTCTTGCAATGAGGTGCCGCCCACTTCAGGTAGCTGCCTGAACGCATTTGTTTTTTTCTGGCTGGGCGATTTCATGCTACCCACAGGCAGCTGGACTCGTGAGGACTATTCTGTGCTGGCTGCACTCGAGCAGCTAGCAGACAGCAGAGAGATGGTATGGAAATGGGAAGCACATGCAGCCATTCTTGTATGGACTAGAACTCCGGTGCTTCATGCACAGTTTTGTTCAATCTCTAGCATGATGCAGGCATCGTTATGGCTGGTCCATACTTCACATCGTCTATATCGCCTACAGTGGCGTCTTTTGCAAGCATCGCTGTGTATTTATTTGTTTTGTGGGCATCTGTGCGTGTGTGCATTCACGCACGCTTGATTACATATCTTATCTCATCATTCACGAGAAGAAATGCTTGCTCCATATTGCATTCACTTAGTTTGGGGTCACAAAATATTTTGGCTGTCAAGTCCGTGCACTCGGATGATGCTACAGTTTAACCTCATTATAATGAAGTTGAAGCCTCCCAGCCATTACTTTTTTATAGCCGTAGCTTTGTTCAAGCAGCTGGCTTTGCCACCTCCAAAAGTGTCAACAAAAAAAATAAAAATAAAAATTTGATATAGCCCGATCAAACTGCCAGTGCATGCGTCATGTGATCGCTTCTGTTCTTAAGATGCCGCTATAGCGTCTTGTTTTCAGCATTATTGAGACTGCAGTATTTTTCACAAGGTAAGCGTCAGCCGTGAGCAGTCTTATGCACTTAGATGAAAGCAAGGACTTGACCGAGGCAGGTGCAACCCAGACACATATAAATATGTTACTGACTAGTACGCTAGATCTTCCAGACTGACATTGCAGGCAAGTTGCGGTGAAAATGAATGCGCAGGCCGGACCCATGTACAAAAATTGCCGATTTATAAATAGCAACGAGAGAAACTAAGCACGTTAATAGTTGGTCAGAAAACAGCCGCTAGGAAGGTTTATTAGTGGCCGCCGTCAGTCGCACAGGGTTTTTAGTGTCTTGATGTTGCAGCCAAGCTTTCAGGTGACAACCAGTAGAGTAGCATTCATGCCAGCCCTATATGCCGACCCTCAGAAAGCACAAAGCAAGCAGAGCCATGCGCAGCAGCTTCCGAAACAACACTGCGCACGCAACCGCGGCACAAATAAGGGCCAGCGGTTAGAGTGTGCTGTGTTGCCAGACGCCTATGCAGTAGTTTCCAGGCTGGCGGCAAAGTAAAAAAACTGCCGAACTCTCCCGAACTCTCTGGTCATATCCACTGCATTTGTGTTTGAGTGCAGCTCTTAAGTGCCTGTACATGGGTTGAGCTGCGTTGGCATTAGCGTGGCGGAGCGCACGAGAGTACCACCGCTCGCTCATAGGGAGGGGTCTGCCTGTGGTGGCATGCGCAACCTGAGGAGTCATGCCGCGACACTGGCTATCCTGTATCTGTAATACCAGTGCTGATGACCACTGCACACTTCGCTTGCGGAATCCTCCGCACCCACGCGCTGCCTTCTCGCAGTTTGCGCCACACTCCGTTCCGTTGGTGGGCGGTGCTGTGAACTGGGCTGCATGTGATAGATTGTCCACGTTGACCACGCCACTCACAGCATTGTCTTCCTAGTATAAAGTGTCTGCTTATATATAATGCAATATAAAATAGTTTCAGCCAGTGGGGAAAGTAAAGAGTGGTTTGTATCTGCACGTACATAGGGTACATGTATGTCTCAAATTCTTTGCCTCAGTATATCTCAGAATCAAAACACCTAAACAGCTGTGCTCAAATTTCAGATTAGGGAATATCAAATCGTCCTTTGAATATTTTCAGGGGCTTTTGACTATTTTCACTTCTCACTCAACAGAGGCAAATGGCCACAGTGGGTGGCTCCAGAAGCGGACACCTTTTCTTCAAGAAGCACGTTTCTGGAGCATGAGCTGCTGCAAGCCGTTTTTTTGTTCTGCCTCTGGTCCTAAGGTGAAGGACATGGAAGGGGTTGCAGTAAACCCTTGTTAGCTCAAAATATTGGTCAGTTCAGAAGCTTTTCATGTCACAGAATATGCCTTAGGTAGGTTTTGTGTGTTTGTCAGTGCTTGTTTTGAAAGGTTTTCATTGCCAAGATTTGGGTATCTTGAAGTCTGGTCTGTGAAAATTCTGAAAAAAAGGGCCATCAGGCACAGCAGTCTGCACAACCCACAGGTCATGCCGCAAACCAGCGAGCAAGCCTGCACTGTTAGTGTGCACCCTGTCACTGCCACTCGATACTTTGCACCACCTCCAGACACGGAACTCCTTTTATTATAACTGCAACATATCCTGTGCTGCTGTGAATAATTAAGCCCTTTGTTTGCATAGTGGAGTTCGTGTCATACAGCAAAGCTAGGTAAAAGGCCTAAATTTTGATCAGTGCACCGAAAGTTTCATACTTATCTCAAAACTTTTTTCTACTTTTACAACTTCAGTTTAATAAGTGTTTACTGTATTAATGAAATTTTTCTTTGTAGATGCCTTCATAGGTTGCGACACACTTCACTGTGTCAATGGGGGTCAAAGAATGGGGTGCTTTTGCCACAAGCCACCCTTGCATGTACTAGCCATCCTTAGTGTTTAACTAGGTAGGGGACATGCACTTAGTGGTTCCATCTGCAGCAGTGTTCTTCCTTGTTTTTTACAACAGTACATATGGGTGACAACTGCCTTAGCAGATAACGATGGATCAGCGAGCAAGTTTTGCCACCCTTGTTTTAATTGAGAAAGACTGTAAATAAGTCATACCTCGTCTCTGTGCAGGATTTGATAGGTAGCAAATGATCAGTCTACTACTAGGTTTGGCCTTCTCTGCGGAGTGGTGGGTGGACCCTCTGACCGCTGTGTGTGTTGATGCAGTGGTGTGACTGGAGGGCAGAAGACCTGGAGCAGCGCATGCAGAGGGCCCTGTTCATTGTTTCGTCACTGCGCAATGTGCGGCTGTCGTGTGGACTCAAGCAGCCACGAGGTGAGAGCACAGCTGTTCCCATGCCTTGTTGGGCCTTGTCACTTAGGGTGATACAGTCAAGCCCACTTATAACAATATTCAAGTGCCATGGAAATACCATTGTTATAACCAATAATTGTTATAACAGGGTTGTGCCGAAAAAAAAAGAAAGGATGACAAACTTCAGAGCATTTATTGACAGTAAATACCCAGAGGGGTTTGATTGTTCTAATGCCTGTAAAAGCTCGTTAAATCGAACTTCAGGGAACCGGAACAATGTTCACTGTTCACCGATGACCAAAGCACCGCCATCACTGCGCCACCGGGAGCTTTGTGCACCTCCACATCACAGGAATCAAGCCGGCTTTTTGGAAGCTATTCTTATGGGAAATTCAAGAAGCATGCAGAACCAAGGGTGCGGTGACAGCTGACAAGAGAAAAACCGCACTGGCTGCATGCACGCGCGCTGCACTGACTGATTAAGGGTACGCATGGCGTGCGTAGCCAATGCAGCAATGCAGCAGCTCTCCTGACGCGATGACACCTGCCTCTTTTGCTTTCGTGGCGTTGCTGCGCCAGCTTAGTCCATTGGTCGGCCCCACACATGCACGCTTTTGTGTTGTAAGCATGGTTTTGCTGGTGTGGTTGTAGCATTTCTTTTCTTTTTGTGTAATGGTTGACACTCAATTACCAGATTTAATTGTTATAACCAATAATGTGCCCTGACAGCATTGCTATAAGCAGTTTATTTTACCATAGAACACATGGCAAAGCTGATGGTGCCATGACCGACCATTGTTATATCCAATATATTGTTATAACCAGTATTGTTATAAGTGGACTTGACTGTATACTTGTGTGTTTCATGTGCTGCAGACACCCTGGAATGAGCAGAATTACATAATTCTGCAGCACAAAAGACAAAGACGAAAGAAAATGAGGCGAGGCAAACGCACCGCTGGCTAACAACTGAACGCTTTATTCACAATGGACAATATTTATAGGATGCAGAAAAACACGAACAATCAACGAACACTCCACTCCCTGACATTAAAAATTGATGGTAAAAAGTTTCAACCGATACCACTGTAACAAGTTTGCACATGCCCCAGCCCCTAAAAACAAACAAACAAACAAGAAACATCAAAAACACAAGGTGAAGGTGGCACAAGGCACCGTCGTAGTCAGTCAGGCCTTGCAATCGCAGATTGCAGGATCACATTCTCATTTTTGTGCAGGGTCACTGTAGCCTTTGCCACACACGCTTTGCCATCTTCAAGGATAGAAAAGCTTCGACCATGTGACACTTGGTTGTGATTTCTGTATACTATCTGCGTTCCTTTAAAATCGGGTAGACCCTCTGCAGTCTCGGCAGTGCAGAACAAGATTAGTTACGAGGTCTTCCTAGTGAATCCAGGTGCTCCTTTAGATGTGTATTCACACACCGCCCAGCTTGCCCTATGTACGTCTTACCACAGGGAAGAGGAATTTTATAAACTACCCCCTCCCTGTAGAGCACAAAGGACATTTTATGGTGAACACTGCACCCCCTGCTGCTGCCGTTACTCAACCGTTTGCTGACCGTTGGGCAAATCCTTTTCAGCTTATCTTCGACATTAAGAACCACTCTTGCCCCCATACCATCGCCAATCTTCTTCAAACAGTGTGATATCCCATGCGTGTATGCGGTGGCCGCAGTTTTCTTCCCAAAATTATCACATTCCTGTGGAGGGGCCTCTTTTTTTATTCTCTTGGCTATTCTTTTGCATAATTTCCCCAGCGTCACTTCCGGAAAACCAGCTTCCTTCAGGCGACTGAGTTGCATTTTCAAGGAAGTCTTCATTCTGTGAGGGTGTGGTTTAGCCAGTGTTGCTTTGAGACACGTGGCTGCCAACCCCGTGCTTGGTGGTCTTGGAATGTCCCAAGTCGTAACTTAGAAGTTGCTTGGCCAACCGGGGGCAGTATTCCCAGCAGACATGTCCTTCTTGAAACATCTTGATGTCCAAAAACTGGATGTATCTTCCTTTCTGCAGCTGCACTGTGAACTTCAATCCATACGAGGCCTCTTGAAACACCCTGACGACTTGATCTACCTCAGCTACATTTGGTTCTTGAAAGCATGTGAAGACAATGTAATCATCAGCGTACCTCAGAACCCTTATCACCCTTTCATCTGACTGTGGTTCTAGTCCTTTGCCCATCCTGCCAAGGCAAATGTCAGTTGGAACCGGGGCCACTCGGGAGCCAAGGCAAACACCGGACTGCTGTACATGCACCTTGTCCTTCCAGTCAATCCAGGTAAAATGATAGGACCTCTAGAAAGGTCACAACGGAAATGCCGCACCTGTGGATGGAAGCTTCCTCATCATTACTGAGGGTGATGCAGTCCTTGACACACTTCATTAGAAGAGAATGAGAGAGGGAACAAAATTAAGTCTTCTACTTCCAGACTAAAAGTGGAGCATTGTGCAAGGGACTCACTTGAAAGGAACTGCATGACGTCCATTGAAATGGTTATTTTAAAGGGGTCTACTAAAGGACAGATGCTCTTGGAGGTAGCCCAAGACAGCGTGCTGTCACGAGTCCTTCTCGGACACTAGGGTTCGGAAGGGTCTTCGCCGTAAAGAACACACTAAGCTGAAGACTCTTGGCATTTTTGACACTGGAGCACAATCCTTCAAAGTTGAGCTGTCGTAGGAGGGCCAGAGCTTGTTCTTTCGTCGTAGAAAGCTTCACTTTCACCTCTTTGAAGTTCTTCTGGATCGCCGCCTGCACCTTTTCCTCGAAAATTCCTGCTTCAATAACGACGAAGTACCCCTCTTTGTTAGGCAGGACTGGGTGGAACCCCTCGCTGTTTAAAAACCGCACTAACGGCTTGCCACCATCACTGGAATCCTGCCTGCGTTGCAGACTAGCAACGATTGCACAGCACTGAGCCACGCATCTCGCCTTTCTCTCTTGGGAGGCATGCCTCAGTATCTGTGGCGAGAGTGCCAACAAATCCGCATGGTCGAGGTTTGGTTCAAAGCAAAACTTCGGTCCTTTTAAAGTGAAAGCTTTACTAGCCTAGTTGAGCTGAGGTCATCGGCGCGGTAGATTTGACCTTCAAGATGAGGGGTGGAGGTGTGTCAGCCACGGTACGTACCACGTGACTCGCCGCAGTTGCAGTGGTGCACTGTCTCGCCATCTGTGTCCACGTGACTCACCACGTGACTCGCCGTTTGCTTGAAAGGGAGATGGCGCCACTCTCCTGCGCATACACACTCGCAGTTTCTTGCCATGAATGAAGCGAGTCGGCCGGGACAGTCAGTCTATGCCGTCAGGAAGGTCTCGTAGACGACGGTCTGAGTCTGATCATCCGGCTGACATTGTCAGTCATGCTAAGTATTTAGCTAGAGGTAGGGAAGTTAAACGTGCCAAGCTAGCAGCAGAGATCAACGAAGAGCGGGAGCGTCGACTGACTCAACGGTGATTGAAGGATGCCAAAAGGCAGCAGCGAAGAGCTTTGGAGGCGGCCGTTGCTGCTTCTGCCTCCGCCATGACTTTGGCTTGGCGGCAGATGAATAGGTTGAGTCTAACCAGGCTTAGCAATACAGCATAACCACATATAACAAAGGTTTCGCTTGCATAACCGTCTCAGCCGAGCTAAGCTGCGGCCATTTTTTTTTTTTTTTCTGGGTGCATAAATGGTGCTCGGGAGCCTCTTTTGCCCCGAGAACAAGTACGTTGCCTCTGGGCTTTGTCTTTCTTTTCTTGGTGGGCAGCGTCGGTCATACATTGTTTTATAGGAACTCAGTCAGGCGATCCACAGTTCTACACCGTTCACTAAACACATGGCGCTGGTGTCTCTCACCCCTCTGGGCAACGCACTGGACGCACGGGCAGTTCTCGTATGGCCTGGCTTGTCTCCACCACTCTGAACAGGGAATGTGGCAAATCCTCCTGGAATGTCCTGGGGAGGGTTCCATCCATCTGCGTAGGGTCTGGACGTCCAGAGGGCAAAGGCTTTGTCTCGAGTACCATGATGAAGTTCTTGCTCTGCAGACACTGACTGCAATTAGTATAGTTAAAACACTGGTATTACAGAAGTTGGTTCAGTGCCGTAATTCTACAGCATGAAAGATGGAAGACAAAAGAAAACAAGGCGAGACAAACACAGTGCTAACAACTAAATGCTTTATTTACAGTGGACAATATTTATTGGGTGCAGAAAAACGAGAACAATCAGTGAATACTCCCTGAAATTATAAAATGACAGTAAAAATTTTCAGCCGATGCCAGTGTCACAAGTTTACACGTACCCTAGCCCCTAAAAAACAAAACAAAAATATGCAAGGTGAAGATGGCACAATGCACTGTCATAAAGAAAGATAAAGTCCAAACACAACCTACTTGTGTTTGAGGTAAAAGAAGTTCCCGAGCGCCATTTACGCACTTTGAAAAAAGGACCTAAGCTTTGCTTTGTACCCAACCTCGACCATGCAAATTTCTTGGCACTCTCGCGACAGATATTGAGGCATGCTTCCCAAGAGGAAATGCCGAGATGCATGGCTGAGTGCTATGCAGTCGTTGCTAGTCTGCAATGCAGGCAGCACTCCAGGGATGATGTTAAGCCGTTAGTGCGGTTTTCGCTCAGAGAGGGGTTCCACCCGGTCCTGCCTAACAAAGAGGGGTACTTTGTCATTATCGAAGGAAGCATTTTCGAGGAAAACGCCTCGTATGGATTGAAGTTCACAGTGGAGCTGCAGAAAGGAAGATGCATCCAGTTTTTGGACATCAAGATGTTTCTAGAAGGACATGTCTGCTGGGAACATTGCCCCTGGTCGGCCAAGCAACTTCTAAGTTACAACTCTGGACACTCCAAGACCGCCAAGCAGGGGGTTGGCGGCTACATGTCTTAAAGCAACACTGGCTAAACCATGCTCTCACAGAATGAAGACTTCCTTGAAAATGCAAGTCTGAAGGAAGCTGGCTTTCCAGAAGTGACACTGGGGCAATTATGCAAAAGAATGGTCAAGAGAATGAAAAAAGAGGCCCCTCCACAGGAATGTAATAATTTGGGGAAGAAAACTGCGGCCATCGCATACATGCATGAGATATCACACTGTTTGAAGAAGACTGGTGACAGGTATGGGGTAAGAGTGGTTCTCAATGTCGAAGATAAGCTGTAAAGAATCTGCCCAGTGGTCAGTAAACAGTTCAGTAACGACATCAGGAGGGGCTGTAGTGTTTGCCATGAAGTGTTTTTTATGCCCTGCAGGGAAGAGAGAATTTATAAAATTCCTCTTCCCTGTGGTAAGACGTACATAGGGCAAGCTGGGCGGTATGTGAATACACTTCAAAAGGAGCATGTGGATTCACTAGGAAGACCTGCTAACTGTAATCTTGTTCTGCACTGCCGAGACTGCACAGGGTCTACATTTTAAAGGAACGCAGATAATATACAGAAATCGCAACCAAGTGTCGCATGGTCAAAGGTTTTTTCATCCTTGAAGACAGTAAACCCTGTGTGGCAAAGGCTACAGTGATCCTACACAAAAATGAGATTGCGATCCTGCAATCTGCGATAGCAAGGCCTGATTGACTACGACTGTGCATTGTGCCATCTTCAGCTTGTGTTTTTGTTGTTTCTTGTTTTTAGGGGCTGGGACACCTGCAAACTTGCCACTTGGTATCAGCTGAAACTTTTTACCATCATTCTTTAACTTGAGGGAGTGTTCGTTGATTGTTCTTATTTTCCTGCAGCCTATAAATATTGTTCATTGTGAATAATGCATTTAGTTGTTAGCGCCGTGTTTGTCTCGCCTCGTCTTCTTTTATCCTCGTCTTTCGCTCTGTAGAATTATGGAATTGAACCAACTCGGCCAACTTTCTGTCCTCCAGGAGCGAAATTAGTGGCAGTGGCAGTAAAAACTTATGCAGAGGAATGTAATATTCTGGTTGGTGCTTGAAAGTCTGGCAGCTTTCTTGTAACATGTAGCATCTATACTCGTCTTAGGATGAGTGCCAGTGGCTGTACATGATGTCTGTTGCTAAACATGGCATGCTTGATGGAGGAGAAGTTTGTACAGAGGCAGTCTTGATCCTTTTGTAGACGGAAGTGCTGCATTGTGAGCATTTCTTTCTAGGGTTGTCCCATTTGTGCAGAGCCCTGCAAGAATGCACTTGTTGTGTGTTTTGCTCGTGCAAAGGCATTTTGATGCTATGATACTGCATGTGCATTGCCTCCAAAACTTGGGGGCAAAACTGGGTTTTGTGGGAGGAATTGGACTACCGTATTTACTCGCATAATAGGCGCACTCGCATAATAGGCGCACCCCTAGTTTGGTCGCGAAAAATCAGATTTTTTTATTTCCGCGCATAATAGGCGCACCCTGAACTTGGCACTGTGATCAATACTGTATTTACACGATTGCAAGCCGACGCCTCGCCGCCCCCCACCCCCAATCTTTATTTTAACAAAGTTTTTGCTGAACTGACTACTGGTCCACACTAGTGCTGCTGCCGTCGCAGCTGCTGCGGACCCACAGCACGTACAACAACATCATGTAGAACAGCCGCACTCACACTTTAAACGTCTGTTTGTAAAGTTTCATCCCCAGCCGGAAACGTTCCCGACTTAGGCCCGCGAAAACCTCGGCGCCTGGAGTCACGTACGAAAATTTAGACGCAACTGCCGCAAAAAGACGCAACTGCCGCACTTCTCGACCACGTCGAGTTTCCGACCTGCCGCACGCTTGCCGTGTTCGAGAGCAAACTCCCAGCCGTGTAGCTATTAAGGTGCTTGTCTGTCGAGCTAAAACAGCAACGCTCGGCAGCAAAGCCACAAACCACGATGAACTACGTGCTACCGCAGATCCCGGCACTTGATAGCAACAAAAAAAAAAAAACCTGGAGCTGGTGATGCTGATGGCGATATAGATAGTGGACGCTCGCGGCGGAAGAAAACATTGATGATGATGATAAGCTTGGCCTTGGGCGCCCTTCGCGAGCGGCGTCTGGAAGCTCCTTTGCGTGTGTGTGGCCTCTGCGATCAAGCGCCCGTTACGCGCAGCCGGAGCTGATCGCGGAGGCCTGTAAGCATGCATTTCAAAGGCTATTCCCGCGTGGGTCATGTAAAGTTTCGGTGCGGCCCTTACACGTTTTTTTTTAAATATTTTCTTCGGGAAAACAGGGTGCGGCCCGTACACGAGTGCGTTTATGCGGTATGTTCAATTCTGCGAGTCGAAAAATTTCCGGAAATTTTACCCCGCGTAATAGGCGCACCCCGAACATTGAGCCGGATTTTCTGGAAAAAAAGTGCGCCTATTATGCGAGTAAATACGGTATTTGATTTGTCCAGATCGCAAACATTGAACGGCGTGTTGTTTCAGCCAAAATAAGGAATGCTGTGTGTTCCCTGTGGTTTTTCTCACGTGGCCTGTGCCACCTTTCTCTCTGCCTGCAGCATTTGTGAGGATGGAGGAGGCCAATGCTGAGTTTGTGCGGCAGCTTGCCCCGACTGTGTGCCACTTGGCCAAGCTGCGGGAGGTCGTTGTGGCGAGCGGACCTCAGGAGCCGCCAGCCGAGGTGCACTGGACACAGGCCACAGTGGACTCACTGGCCGATGTCTACGTTGAGACGGATGTGAGTGTTTCACTCCTTCTTCAGTCACACATCGCCAGGGTTGCACAGTTCTGCGGTGGCAAGGGGAGGCCAGTCCTACTGCCGCACCTGAGGCTCACAATGGCACCTGCTGCACTACTGCACTTACGTGCTTTTCTATAGAACAGAAATGGTCGGAACAAAGTGCTTCGCGCAGTAGACAGATGACAGCGCATAGGATCCACTTTCCGTGTGGCACAGGCATTCAAAGACTAAACACAGCCTGTTCGTTGGAGTGTGAGCAACCAGGCAGAGCTCCAGTCTTCCCTGATAGCTTTGATTGCATATTAGTTGCTTTCTCTCAGTTTAACACCTTTGATCTGTGTTGTGTGCCATTTTAGTGATGGCTGTTTAAATTTCTAACCCCGCAAAAGAAGCTTTCCTCCCAGCAACTGGTCTAGCATTGCACAGCTGTGAAACCTCCGAAGGGCAGCTGCGAGGGAACTGCCAAGCTCATGTGCAGAAATAGGCGAGGGGCTGCCACACGCCACACAACATTCTTCGCAACACTTTAGCTCAGGAAGACATCCGCTGGGGTTGGGCAATTGTTGATTTTGCTTCAGTGCTTTGGTCCACAAAGGCAACAAAGCACAAGGAGAAAAATAAGTACACGTGGCTGCTCTTATTGTATTGCACTTATTAGGTTTGTGCAAGTATCAAATTTTTGGTTACAATGCAAATACAAATAATAAAAATTGGTGGCTAGTCAAAATGGATATTCTTGATTATCAGTACAGGTATCTTAAACTAAAAGGGAATTCTTTTCACATAATGCAGGCATAAAAAAACAGATTTAGTGCACAAAAATTGTATATAATTTACTGTACCATACGGCTTACCACCCCACAGGAGTATCTGCAGCGTGCAGATGGTGAGTTGCGACACCACGGGGTATCCCGAGCATCCGCAGGGAGATCCCCGCAGGGGGATGATGGTGAGCAGTGCGCCACCACGGACCCAAGCACCCGCACTTATCAAAAATAAAAAAATTTCCTTTGCCATTTGTGAGGGCCACAAACCTGCTGATCATTTCTTCAACGCCGATGCTTACTGCCAGTTGGCTTTCAGCAGATAATAGAAGTAACGATAACATACATGACCCAATTACAGTCTTGATCCCTTTCTAAATGCAAAGCAGTTCTTGATAGGTTTCAGAATAGAATCCTCCCTCCCTCTCAGGATGCCATATGCAGATGTATCCTCCAAAATGTTTGCAGGTCAGGTGAAAATGTTGTACGAGTCCAGTGCATATCAGTGCTTGGCCTTTTTGAGACCAAACCTGTCACTTTGAGGTGCCTCCGTAGGGAAGTTTTTTCAATGGAAAATGCGCTCTCAGACAATCAACCATAGAAAACTACAAGCTGTGGAACTGAGTTTCGCAGTAAGGCTCTTCAACAACCACAGCACCACCATCAGTTTCTCTGTGATCGCCCCCCCTTCGTGACGCCACTGTGTGTGGGCATTCTCATGAGAAAAAAAAGGGGGTGGCTTTTGTGTGATACTGCTAATGCTGTCAAATCTTTTCCCCAGAGGTGTACAAGAATGTGCGAGACATTTTTGTTCTGCTCCTGCCAATTAGTTATTTGTTTATTCAATACTGCTAGTCTTGTACAGGTCCAAGCAGGATGGGTAAAAAGATAAACAAATCAAATGTAATCAAAGTTAATAAAACATCAAAGTGTGGTGAAGAGCAATAAGGAATGATTCCAGTCGGTTATAGTGAGAGGAAAAATATGAAAACATGAATAAATCTGTCTGTGTAAAATGCGGCGTCAGCAAGTTAGGATGGCAGTGGCATGTGTGCCTCAGCATTGAAGGTGACAGATAGGGTAAAGGGTTAATTCCTAGATTTTTATTTCAAAGCAAGAAAAAGATTACAAAAGTAAATTTTTCCTTTATTGTTTGAGACACTGAATGCCATTAGCATGTGTTATTTCAGAGGGTTAGTCATACAGAGGAAATTTTGAGTAAAACAACCTTATAGCTTTTCCTGTTACCTTTTCGAGACGGGTGATGTTACGGTTAGTAAACAGATCCCAAACAACGCGTGCATATTCACGGTTCAGTGTAATCAGTTAATTGTAAGCAAGTAATTTTATGCTAGGGGGCAAATTTTTTAGCTGATGTCGTTAAAAAATGTGACGAGAACTGGGAAATGCAAGCAGTATGTTGCTGCAGGCCGTACTTATACCTGATAGAAGAGCATTGGTACAGTTTGGCTACTGTTCTTGAGTGGCCCTGTGCTGTGCATTGCCCGATTGTGCCATTGCGAGTGTGTGCTCGAGTGAGGCACTCTTGGACGCAGAGGGAGGCTGTGCAAGCTGCGCTGCAGAAGCGCCTCCAGCAGCTGGTGAACCGGCTGAACAGCCTGGAGCGTCGCCGGGCACATCCACGCTACAAGAGCCAGAACTCAGTGGCTGAGCAGGCCAGGCACGCCGAGCAGGTGGGTTCCAGGGCAAAGCCCCATCGGGAGGGTTGCGGGGCTCACTGGCCTGGGAATGAGACAGCATGCAGGCACACATCAAGGGGTGCCAAGGACAAACTTGAGCTGGCCTGTATCGATGGATCACTGCCTTTTAACAACAAAGAGGCTACTTGCACCAAAACTTTTATTAACCCTTTCAGGCGCTTTGGACACAATTGTGTAAGCGGCAAACTTGCAGCTTTTTCTGAGAAACCGGAGCACTTAACAGTGATTTCATTATTTCAGTCAAATTGAGCACCCTTCTAGTTGCAAATAAGTTGCTTTTTTTGTACCATGTAGCGGATGCAGTAAATAATATTTCACATAAGAGTGAGCTAGGCAGCACTTTGTCCACCGTTTTTGTGCAGACAGATTTTGCTGCCAGTGAAAACGTCGATTGTTTTTGCTCATTTTCAAGGGTAATGTGAATCTTCGAAACAATAAGCAATTCCACGATCCCTAGGGTGTTTACGTGACACACAAGAACATTTCGATGTTATTATTTGTAACAAATCTGATACTTTGTATGGAATTCTCCACATCATTGTAAAAACGTACCTGCTGTTCTTTCGCGCTCGAAAACTAACGAATTCCCTTTCTTGAGGCCTGAATAAACTAGTACTTAGGTGAAAAAATAATTGATTTCAGTCAAAACAAAAAATGGCACCTGAAAGGGTTAATGGAGAACGGGCCAAAAATGAAAATACCAGTATCGCCACCACCAACCCTTTTCGCAGTCGAAGCTGTGGTGATGCCAAGCTGTATTTTTGTGTGACTGAACTGAAACAAAGCTGCGAGCTTGAGGTTAAGCATAATTTCAAGGCAGTTGATACTATGTACTACACTTCGCAGTGTGTGCTTGACTTTGACTCGAATGAAACTGTTGTGCACAAAAGTAGCACACACTGCTTTTCGGCCTTTTCAGTACAAACGGTGCAATACGGACGCATACGTGTTGTGTCTAAATTTGAAACTTGAGCGCTCAGAACAGGTGGAATTAGTGTCCACCATTCTGTAATAACAAAGGCTTTCACAGTTCACTGTAGGAGGTAAACTTGAGCAGATAGTTAATGTTTTTGTGGCAGTATTCTGTGTGCAGTTTGCGCAGGCGCTAGAAGGCTCTTGATTTTTATAATTCCACTTTCGAGACGTCGAAAGCCATGGATAGTGCAGTTTGAAAACCCTTGACTTGCAAGGGTAGCAGATAGGGATCATGTTGGACACTGACTGTACCGTGTTGTCAGTTTTTCTGGAAAGCTTTTATTTTTTTTAAAACTAACCAACAAATGCTTTTATCTGTATTTATATATTTTTTGTTTTTCAGAAAGTTTCATATAAATGCTGTTCTCGTACTGCTTTTAGTATTTCATAAGAAAGCGTGTGCGGTAGTTTCAGGAGGTTGTCAGTTTCTGTGCTGCTCCGAAAAAAAAAGCAGCAGGTCTACGTGCTGTGTTGTGTAGCAATTGCAAATGTGTGAATGTTACTTCGTCTTCATTTTTTCTTGTTACTTCTTGCAGATTGCCAGCATGAAGATGGAAATTGAAAGGTTGCAAGGATCATAACATTCCCCACACAGATGTGGTATATCCTCAAGGACATGAAGGTTGTCATTGAAAAGAAGTAGTTCTGTATTGGAGGAGCTGGTATAGGTCGTTTGTGATATGTGGTGTCAACCTTGCAAAGCAAGGCTAGTAGTCATTCTGGCTGTTGAGTGTTGCCCTTCCATGGTGCTAGAAGTATTTAAGGTGACGTGATAGTGCCCCGAGAGGCACCACTCATATCATAATGAATGCTGGTTAGCAAGGTGAGCCTTTTGTACTGCTGAACAAGTCGTCGGGACAAGGGATATGCGATGAGTAGCAAAACCATCCTCTTTAACCAATCCTAGTTTGCAAGACAGATTAAAAGACTTTGGCGGCTTAAAAGCTGCGATCCTTATTTATTGGGGGCTGGCAAGACTTCAAGAAGATCCAGGGGAAACGCACATCATAAAAGCTAGAAAACTCATTGCCCGAGACAAAGAAGTAATCGCAGCACCAGCTTCTTGGCTGCTACCGGTTGCACCATTGTGAGAAAGCTGAAGCCTCTGACAAGTTGAAAGTTCAGAGACTTGTTCAGTTTTACATAGACACCATGTGGATATGACAGTTGGAGTGAACCACTTTTCTATGCGACCACACAGAGCCACACTTTGGAAAATAATATAAAAGCACTCTGCACTCCAGTCGCCATGAAAACCAGCAGTAAACTACGTTCTCAGCTAGTGGAACAACCAGCAAAATCGTCACCACTAGGCCAGTGTGGCATGAACTTAATGACAGGTGGGTGTCACGGGCCGTGCTTACAGTATTCCTTCTCTCACTATTCGGGACAGCTGCATCCAAGTCCTCCCCTCAGTGCATGTATGGTGGAGGCATGCCATCATATCACCTGAATACTGCTTGCACTGTGGTTTCTTCTGTGGTACCTTCATCTTTTTCTGTGCGACAGAGACGTGATCTCAGGTTATAAGCTCAGGACGTATCCTGCCATGCGTGCAGCCTGTTGTGACCAGATGTTAGGAAGCTACAGCCACAGAAACTCATTGACTCATCGTCTGTAGCATGTCCGTTCTCATTCTGTGCTTTGGGCCTGCTTGGCAGCTTTCGTCCCTTTCACCCCCCCCCCCCCCCCCCCCCCTTCAGTTCCTGCTTTCACACCAGGCACATGCCACTGTGGCTTTGCATCGAGGTTTCTCTCGACCGCACTCATTTGCTAGTCCAATGGTTGGCGTGTACTTTGTGGTGTTGGAGCATCATTTATGAGTTGGGAGTGCCAGGGGATGGAAGGTTCATTGCCGAGCGTGCTAGTTCTGTTTACTTGCCACACTCAGGGGCTCTTTTTTCGCAAGAAACAAATTTTCAAATAATAATCAGTTGCTCTAAGTATTTCACCATGGGTTCAACCAGAACTGAGTTTTCGGAACAAGTTCTAGTGATTTATACATACATTTCTCTTGTAGCCAACAAAGTGCTTGAGTGTAAAACCTGTTTTGTGTCAGTCACCTTTAGTAATAGACTGTGCTCCTGTGGCACACTCCTACAAAGCCCAATACTGCAGCTGTTAAATGTATGTCATTATATCATGCTGTTACTGCTGTTGTTACTGTAACGTATGTTACTGGTTGCTTTGAGAGAGTTATATACAGGACGTTCAAGCTAAATGTAACTGAGGTTTCTCAAAAAATACAGCGTGTCCAGTGCGAGTGAAAGCAACTGAGTGTAGTTGGGAGTCACTTGGCATACATTTTTTCATTCTGCCTAGTTTTTTAAGGCTGACTAGGTAGCTGTTAAACTCTGCTTAAGAGATGGGAGTGTCAGTTGGAGGGTTGTAGATCATGAAAAACTGCCGGCTAGAGTGTTAGCAACAAGGTCATCTTTACTTATCCCTTTTTTGCCAAAATTTAAATGAGAGGCCACAAAATTCAAGAACTACCATCTGACAGCACGGCTGTTTCAGCTGTTCCAGTCATGCTTTCACAGAGCTTTTATCTCGGAAAAGCTGTCCCGAACAGGGCTTGACATTTGCAGTGGCCAGGAAATATGCGCCAGCAGCTGCTCACGCATCAAGGAAAGTGAGCGCATGCCGGTGTCGAGTGCAGTAAATTATAACTGTAAATAAGCAGAAAAGAATGGCCATTACATGACTTTTACATAGATAACATCTGCTCATGCCCCAGTCTTTTTGCTGTCTTGTGCGCTTCTGAGATAAAAGGGTTTAGTTTTTTGATAGTGTATTCGGGAGCACTGAAATAGTAACAGCGTCGCTTGGTAGCATTCGTATTTCGCCATCTTTCTTTTTAGTCTGGTAATAAGAAGATGCTTAAAGTGTCCGTTGTTTGAAACACTCCAGCCACCTGTTTTTGCGATGTTATTGAACTTTCCAGTTGCCACTGTTTATGAAGCCAAGAGCTTAAAATATTAGCTAATTAGCTAGGCAGAACAGTAAAAATACTGGAGATCACACCAAGCGACTCCAAACTGCGTGCAGTTGATTTTGTTCCTGTAGCACACACTGTCTTTTTGAAACCTTGGTTACATTTAGCTAGGATGCCCTGCATGTAGGGTGCAGAAAGAAGGGGTCATTTATCAAAAGGGGTCAAGCTAAAAACAGTATCTTAAATGTTCATGTTTGCTCACCACTATTGATTTGTTGTCAACTTTTGTTTTCTTTGTTAGCCAGCAATGTGAACCTCAACTCCTCTGCTGATAAAGTGTGACAAAGTAATGAGTTTGGTAGTGATTTTTGAGAGAATGATTTGGTGGGGGTGTTTAGCAAAGCTTCGTCTATGACACCTCACCACCTTTGCGTTGCTAGAAGTGCTTTTTTTTAATAGGTTACGATTCAAACATTTCACACGTGCAGACTGCAGTTAGCAACCCTGGTTTCTTCAGAAAGTGACACACACACTCATTTTCTGAAAATCACACTCTTTTTTCAGACCAAATCACCACTGCATGTGGCCTATCTTTTCTCGGTTGAATAGTTCCATTTTTTTTTTCTCAGTAATGCCAATGACAGGATCACCTCATAGTGGCCAGATATTGTAAACAGTTGCTCAGGAATTAATCCTTGTTGTGTGTCTGTGGACCCTGATATGTCTGCTATATATTTATATATTCTGGTGTAGTTGTAAAGCAGAATCATAGAACATAGCTGTACTATGTTTTCAAGGCCCTGTGATACTGCCAATGTTCTCAAACAAGTGTAGGCATACAAGTGACTGAGGGGTGCAAAATATAGCCAGCTATCAAGGCCTACCGTAATTGCCGGTTATAAGTAGACCCCCCCCCCCCCCCCCCCCCCAACTAACGACCCCCTGTGAGCAAAAAAAGTTTGTAAGTAGCAGCAGCTGGCCACAGTTTCTGCCTTTCCATTTAGCTGCAGCAGGCGTGATACCATCCTTTGATTCCCAATACAGATCGACACTGCCTCACCCTGCGGTCCTAGCTCGCCAGTAAGGTTTTCAGAAAACCGAGTCACGCAAAAAAACGTTTATATTTGTCGACGAGGCATTTCTTTAGGCTCTTGGTCTCTTGTGAGAAGGATTTGGTCGCGGTCATAGCCATCTTGTGAGCAACTGCTTCTGCTGGTCATAGGAAGTGGTGCCGAGATGCCACACGCACGTGGAAAACGCCACGTCCATGATAAACACGCCATGATGTTATTGGTGTGCAGCATCTTGGCGCACTGCCAAGGTCTGCACTGTGGACGGCTTAAAACTGAGGAACCTGAGGAACGCGCTAATTACAGCGGAAGCTTTAAAAAAAAAAGTAAATTCTCGACAAAAGTGTATGTGTGTGTGTGGGGGAGGGGGTTACTATGCGAGTGGGTTCATTATGCAAGTAAATATGATTTTAGGTCGACCTTACAATTCCACCTATTAGCAGGCTGCAATTATAAGTGGAGCCCCCAACCCTGGAAGGTCATTTTTCGGGGAAAAAAAACGCCGACTTATAATTGGCAATATACATGGTGTACAGGCTTGGATGAGTGTGCTATTCACTGTAAATCTGCATAGCACATAAGGAATGGAGCACAAAAAGTAAATTATGGCACAAGAAAACCTCACTTTGCTTGCTGTAGTCCATACATTGGGCCCTGTACTTAGTGCATTGTTCAACCCGTTGCTGTGCAACTGCCCATGCCCCCCTTGAATGCAGTACTTCACTAGGGGTCTTCAGCTCTTTTTTTGCCATGGGAAAAATGGGTTTTTCCTGTTGGTTCTTTTATTGTTTTGCAATGAGAATGTTGTCGTTACACCAACATGCAGGACATCAAAGTGAGACTAAAAGAACGTACTTCCTTATCCCCTCTTCAAACAGTAATATTAAGCTGTGATTTACAATTCTGTTAGCAAAATACAAAGGTTGATTAAAATTATGGCAAAGGGCCATAACATCCTGCACATGGCTTAGAAGACTATATAATTATTTAAGAATTGTGAAATAAAAATTTTTCTTGCTTTATCGTGTAGTTCATGTGGGAGTGTCAATGTTCTAGATTGTGAACAGATTTGAGCTACAGAAATATGTTTCACATCTCGTAGAAACTGTACCTGTTTCTTGGAGGGTTTCAAGTCTTTTTTTGCTACAAAACTGCTTTAATGAAAAAATAAAACGTTTATGAACATAAACTAAATTAAATATACTTTCGAATGAGGGATGTTGAAATAATTGTTTAATTGTAACACACAGTAAAAGTTGTAGAATAAGAACATCTAGTGTGTACAACAGAAAAACCTCGATTTGTGTGCCTGTTATGTTTAAGTCGTTTAAAATGCTTCAGAAATTAGTAAAACAGCTATGTTCAAAAATTGTCTTGGCTCAGAATCTACGTCCTACAAATCTACGTCCTACAAATGAAAGAGACTCAAGTGCCACTGGGCAAAGCATTTTCTTGGTAGGATACAGTAGATGTGCAACTTGCTTAGAAGAGTGTGAAACTGCCTCCTGGATATTATCCTTGGAAAAAATGAAAATGACCAGAGAACAAGCTAGCTTCACTCCACTAGAGCAGTCATAGGACCTCAACGATTCTCATATAAACAGACAAACCAATGAACAACACATATCTGCATGGGCTAACTTTTTTCATAATATATCGGCTTCAGTGTAGGCTTGCTTGCTCAGGTTATCCATCCAGGCATATGTTTTTAATGTTAGCTCAAGCCTTACTTCCTCTGCTGTGAGGAACAGCCCCCCTGTATGCTACCCTTTTCATTTGGCTCTTGGAAAATTGGGGCTATTCAAAGACGAGATCGCTGCTCAAAAAGCCAAGCAGACGCGCTAGCCTTCTCTTCTCTTTGTGTTTACCTAACCAATTTTTTCTAGTGTTCCTGCCATTTGAGCACCTTTGACAGCCACTTCTTCACTTGTGTTGCAGGGGTCTGCTTGCACGCTAAGCAATTTAACTTGAGCTGCTGTAGGAATGGGTATGGCCCGGGCCTCACAGCAAGCTTGGGGGGGGTCGGGCCTGGACGTGCGAGGAAATAATATAAACCTAGCCCCTACGTCGCGAACACTTGAAGCAGCGAAGCGCACAAGGCACATGATCGCCCATGATTGGTGGAAAATGGGTCCTTCAGGAGGGGATTGATGCCCGACTGATTGCTTTCTCATGAGATGCACAGTCATATGTTGCACTGCAAGAAATTATATGTGCTGTATATGCCATGGAACGGCAACGGCGGGGTCGCGCTCCTGCCGCAGCCTCATTATTCTAACAAATCCTGCGCTCATCCCGGAATTGACCATCGCGGTGACCGATGGCGTGTTTATTCACTACGGCTTTCCCTAAAGCGAGTTCCAGAGAGCCTTGAGTGTGCTGACCCCATAACATCGCGATGCGAGAGCGCCTAGTCCCGTGACAGTTTTTACATCTTTCAGGCTAAAGTTACATTGAAGAAAACAGTAGAAATGAGCATTCCTGAGCATAGCCTGCTTTTGCATAGACAATTTCGCGCTAAAGTAGCGAAAAGAAGTTTGCTAATCAGCCTCATGTTAAGTAGAGACCTGGCCATGACGACTGCCTACAACCCTGCACTATTGAAATCATTGTGTATTTAAACCTCGGTCCAAGGGTGCTGAAAATTTTATTTCGCATTTTTAGATTGTTTCTCAGTATCGGGCTTCTGCTACAGAAAACGAGGGAGCTGCTCCAAACTTGACTTGTGCTAAGCCTGCTCCAAATTGCTCTTGGCATACCGCTGTTGCTTCAACACTGTGCGACCTGACTGTGTACCCACATTCGGAACACGTCTCAAAAATTTGTCTGCGCCGCTGAAACCTGAGAAATCGGTATTTCGCAAATTCGCGACCATGGATGCTTCGTCCACATTATGCAACTATAGTCGGATACAACTCGAGGGTGAAGGGTCATGTGCCCCTCAAAGCAGCTGCCCTCCATCTAATGGGGTCGACCGATTTTCACGTAGCCGCGGCTGTTCTTCTTAGACCTTGCTCCGGAGCTCTGACCCTGAGCTCCAGCTCACCGCCGTCCGACTGGCTGAAGAGGCCGCCGGGATACAAGAGATCCTGGCCAGCATCTGACGCGACTACCCCATGCGGCCGTATCTCTCCTGATCCTCCTCCCTCACCTGAGGGTATAGGAAAGGGGAGGTCTGGGTGAGGTAGTCTCATTCTGTTGGACAATAAAGGTTTTCACTCACTCACTCACTGGACCTGCCAGGGCAGACTGGCTGGTGTTGGCAGATGAAAAGGGATTAACCACGGTTTAATCTTATTAACCGCGGCGTCATGAAAATCGGTCGATCCTATTGGCCAGAGGAGCTGTGGGCAAAGATAAACTCGCCGGTCTTTATTGGTGACGCACGCAACCGCGCCGCGGCGCTGCGGTGCGCCGCCGCCGGCCGCCAAGGTTGAGGTGCACGTAGCAGACGAACTCCTGCTCCGCAAGCACGTTTCCTTCGGGTGTCGCGTTCAGACTGCCGTTTGGAATCCGCGTGCATCGGAAATTCGGCCGGTAAGTCGCCGAGCGCTAGAGCCGCACGAAACTACGTCGTAAACGAATGCCAATTTGATTGGGAAGCTGTGCTTGTTAGCGCTGCTCGAGCCGGCCAAGAAAACAGGCGCAGCGACGAAAGTTGGTCGCGTGTTTAGTTCCCCTCGGTTCCGGGATAGAAGCTCGGATAGCAGTCAATGACAGCAGCGCTTTCATGAAACCGGAGAGCCGAATGTAGCACACTCGCGGGGAAGTGATCGGTGACTCGGCGCCACTCGACAGCTGCGGCGCGTCTGCGGTGCTCCTTGCATAACTGCATCTGCGCAGCATTGTTGATTTCCGAGCTGCATTACATATCTCACCGTGATATAACGTTTCATACTTTAATCTTAGGTTGACCGGCAAAATTCTTGGACGAAGTGCATCCTAAAGAAACGCAGGGCGGCCACCAAAGTTTGCTTAGATATGAATTGAACAAATGATGTGACCTCGTGCTGTTTTTGGTCTTGAATTCCTGGGACATGCGCTTCGTTTTTCGACGGAGTCCTGGCCACCCAGGCGGCGTCCTACCGCGGACGATGTGAAATTTGCGCTTGCGTCAGGGTGATACTGCATGGCTTGCGAGCTGCACGGTAAACCCGAGCCTTACCAAAACAGCTCACGAATTTTTGCACCGTGCGCTGTGTTGTCAGATGCTTACAGGAAAAAGAGACACGATAGGAACAAAGCGCGCGCTATCAAGTGTAAGCTAGCAGGTACTCTCGTGTCGAATTTTGTCAACATGGCGTGCACAGTGCAAAAGTGAACAACTGCTTAGCCCAGTCTGCTGCCTTATAAGCGGCCGCTGTGACAATCTATACGACCACCTTTGTGCAGAAGAACGGCTGCTCCAGACTGGTAAGAAGGCTTCCGATGTCCGGCCATGTGCGTTTGCATTTGTATAAACTGGAATCTGTCTGGTCATGCAGATCGCCTTGTCTCTAGTTAGCAGTGTGACGTTTTCGTGACAGCCTGTTCTCTATTTCACATGTTCATTTTTAACTTAGTTCACTGGATCTGCCACAAAGAACAAGTTCCGACTGTCGTTGGCTTTTGACGCTACCCTCCCCGTCATCATCAAGGCCAGAAAATATGAACAAACCGTGGCCTCCGCGATCGAGGCGCGCTTTTGCCGCCGGAGCAGATCGCGGCGGCCACGAACAAACGCTTGTAGTTTTCACGGTAGCCACCACGTGCCTTGTGGCGCTGAACACTCAGAATCACCGCGGGAATTTCGAATGTTCGGTAGATACAATTGATTTGCTATGGACGTCGGAAGTAGTTGATATGAGCGCAGGAAACACTTTTTAGGTCAGATTTTGCAGCGAGGTGGAAGAGTCGGCCACGGTAATCGCCGTGATAGCGCAGGATCTCTCGGAACTGCCTAGTTTTCTCAAAATTAGAAGTTTATCCCCACTCAGTTACGCGATGTTCGCTACCGGCGCCCAACAGATGAGGCTAATTGCTGATGTCCGAACAGCTGGGCATGTGCTTGCTGGTAGCTACCCATGTGAAGCGGTTGATGTATATCTAAAACATAATGGGATGTAGTGCAGGAGAGAGCGGTGAAGAATATCCTTAACAAACTTGAACACTAGGAGGGAGGAGGGAAGCCTTAGTTTATTGGACATCGTTTCGACAAAAGAACTTTCTTCGTCTGGACACTTGCTGTCCTAGGTTTTCCGCATGCGACAAGGAAAGGCAAGAGTGGATGAGGGAAAAGTAAGAGGGTGGTGTACGTTGCCTTGAAAGCCTTTCTCCATGTAAGGGGGCGTCCATCTTCAGTAAATTGAACAGGGTGTCGAACCGGAACCGAAACCCGAACCCTTATTTTTTTCGCCATCTTGGAACTGAACCCGAACCGGAACGATTCAAAGGAACCGTTCCGAACCGGTTCGGGCTCGGTTCAGCCCCACTTTTTTTGCAACCCGGCATACTTCTTTTTTTTTTTCAGACAAAATGAGATGGTTTAGAGCGTAGATTTACCCACTCGTCGCTGTCTGCGCTGGATAGTTCGAAAATTGCACCCAGTATATGCGACAGCAAAATTGTTATAGGGAGTCTGGTGTCTGGAAAGAAACCTAATTGACGCTTCTGTAATGTACTACCGCCGATTATAAAGAATTGCACGTCAGATTTATGTGAAATCTTGAGTTATTATTCCTCCCCTTTTACATGTTTGCGTAAGGTTTTCATCAAATTGTTAGCACTGCTCTAGCTCAATAGAGGATTATAGACACCAAATTTTTGCTTGCGTGCTTTCTTCTTTCAAACTATGGACATTGGTATACATGGAGCACCCCGTAGTATTCGCCTACACATAATAAATATATTATATTTGAATTTCTTCATGATGCCGTTGCTGTTTAATCAACAGGACGATGACTATGACGTGTAGTTGAATTTTGTTCACATGAGGCGCGAAAAAAAAAATGGCAGTATAACTGCTGATACGTCGTTCGTTGTAATTCTAGATCTTGAAGAAGGCTGATTTAAGTGTTAGAGTGAGTCAAAACAACGAATCAACGTTTGTATTGCAGTTTTTCCGCGCCTCACGTGACCTAATGTTCAACTACACGACACAGCCATCATTTGGTTGATGAAACCGAAACAGCATGGGAGAATAAATTCTTTTTTAAAATATTTAGTGGCAGTAGTCGAGTACCACACGATGATCCATGCATTATAATACCTAAGGCGTCATTTCAAAGAAGAAAACACGCAATGAAATTAGGTGCCTATAGTCCTTTAAGCACCGACTGTGAATAGCTTCCCTTTCTTTGCGTCATTTACCACAAATATATGAAACATCACAGCAGTGACCCAACAACATTGGGGTGGCGGTTTTTGAGGAAAGGAAATTGCGCAGGAACTGTCTCACTTCTCGATGGACGCCTGAACTGCGCCGTTAGGGGAGGTAGGAAGGTGGCAGTGAAAAGAGAAAGAGAGAAACAGGTGCTATACTGTAGGGCTGCAGAATAATTTCGACCACCTGGGGATCTTTAGCGTGCACTGACATCGCACAGCACACGGGCGCCTTTTGCGTTCCGCCTTCATCGAAACAGGGCCTCCGCGGCCAGGTTTGAACCCGGGTACACCGAATAAGTAGCCGAGTACACTAACCACTAAGCCACCGCAGGGGGTGTAGTGCAACATTTACTTTTGTAGGCGTTCGTTGTCTCAGACAGCAGGAGCTAAATAAAACCCCTCACGATGGGTCAGTTGTGCAATAAAAAAAATGGTTCAATAGCTCTGGAGCTCGGCTGCTGATTCTAAGGTTGCGGGTTCGATTCTGGCTTCGGACGGCCTCATTTGGATTGCGGTGAAATGCAAAAACGCGCGTGCTCGGTCGCACGTCGAAAAACCCCAGTTGTTCTTTGCTAATCTGGAGTCCTCCACTACACTGTCCATCCTATAGCCCCCGTGTCTATTCGACACGTTAAACCCGAAATATTAATATTATTATTAACAAATAAAGAATGTACAAATTGGAGCAGCTTGTTTTTTCAGAATCCAAATATTCTTTTCTGCACGCGACGGAAATAAGCAAGGAAAGGCGGGCTCTTGACAGCAATGGAGGGATAATTTGACCAAACATCTGTTTGCGCTAGATGGTGCATAGCTTATTTTGAAATGAATTTAAGCGCACAAGAACACGCACACAAGAGGAGCAAACACACAGGACAGGCGCTGTCCTGTCCTGTGCGTTTCCTCTTCTTGTGTGCATGTTCGTGTGCGCTTAAATTCATTTCAAAGATTGAGGGATAAAAAAAAATTAAACCCCGATTACACAAAGGGTCAATAGGAAATGCATGCACTCGCTTGCATGCGATAGTGATTACACCCCGAATGATGCTACTGCAATGAAATGTAACTGCGAGGAAATGATTTCGTTATGCCGATTCGTTGAATTCTTCAATCCCGGCCATAGCGGTTGAATTTCGTTAAAGGCGAAATTCTAGAGGCCCGTGTACTGTGCGATGTCAGTGCACGTTAAAGAACCCCAGCTAGGTGGTCGAAATTTCCGGAGCCCTTCACTACGGCGTCCCTCATAGCCTGAGTTGCTTTGGGACGTTAAACCCCCATAAACCATAACCATAAACCAACCTTGTTCTACTTATAAAAAAAAATTGATGCCAATCGCTATTGGGCGGCTTCATCACTCTGTTCTCGGACTGCTCGATCTTCTGGCGGCTTATATCTCGCTGTGATACTTCCAGTTCTTGGTGTTTGAGACGACAGGAGGCTTACGAATGCCGGCGTTTTTTCCGTATAACGCATGGGCGACTGCATATGTGGAGCATTTACAAGAATCCGACTCGGCTACTTATATGTTGGAGGGTTTATGAATTTTAAAGTCCCAAAGCTACTCCGGCTATGAGTGACGCCGTAGTGAAGGGCTCGGGAAATTTGAACCATCTGGGGTTCTTTAACGTGCACTGACATCGCACAGTACACGTTAGTTTAGAATTTCGCCTCCACCGAAATTCGACCGCTGCGGCCCGGATCGAACCTGCGTCTTTCGGGTCAGCAGCCGAGCGCCATAACCAGTGAGCCGGCGTAGGGTACCGGTCGGTGATCGAGGGATGGGTGAAAGTTGGTGACGGTGCCCTTTCGCCAGTGAGTGCCCGGACGTGCGCCCCCCCTCCCCGCACACACACACAAGCACGCACGCACGTGCGTGCTATACTGTCATACTATATTTAGCAGAACAAGAGAGGTCGACGTCATTATAATAAGTCAAACTCGTAATTTCTCACTGTACTAGCGAGAAGACACGATTAGCTTTGTTTTTGAAGATACTGAGCTATCAGGACTCGAGATATATAACGTGTCACAAAGACAATGTCGGCATCCCTCATAGCCTGAGTCGCTTAAACGTCAAACCCCAATAAACAGACAATGTCGAAGAGGTGCTTTAAATAAAATATGTTTGATAACCTCTCGATGTTAAGGAGGGCCAGTGCTTCCACGAGGCTCTCGTTGAGTTGTGGATGGGTAGTGGAAAGGGGGGGGGGGATACCGGCAAATTGGTTTTGGGGCGACGGAGAGGTGTCTGTCTGTATATAGGTGAAGATAAATGACAGCTTCGTTTCTCAGTAGTGCGCGGGAACGTACAGGTCGTGTGCGGCGGTCATGCGGCGCCTGCGTAAGTACGCTGCGAGCGAGATATTCCCGACTGACTCAAGCTTCAGGGGAGACCTATTACTCGCGCGACGAGGTCTCCGAAACTGATCAAGATGGAGGGTTTTGTAGATCCTAAATCCAACGGCTTTTCGCCTTATACCTCATAAGATGCATTATAGCGTGTACATAGCCGATTTACTTTAATTTCGAGTTGATTTCATTTCCCGGCTCTTGCCGTAAGTTCATCTTTTTTCCGCGGGCACTAAATAAAATATGTCAAGTGAGAACATCGGGCGTTAAACAAATTTGGGCATTTTTTATTTCATATACCGATGTGCCAGAGAAAAGTAAACCGCATAACTTTTTTTTTGTCCCGAACCCATTTGAACCCGTTTGAACCGGTTCGATACGGTCCGAACCGGTTCGAACCGGAACGGAATGTCGCTCTGGAGCCGAACCCGGAACTGAACCCGAAAGGCGTGAACCCGAACCTGAACCGAACCCGAAAAATTCCGGTTCGACACCCTGAAATTGAAGCTTCCCCCCGTTCCTTCCACTGATTCAAGCTTTTGCATATTGCAACAGTCGTCACGACATTTTCCGACTAAACGCGCACGCGTCCTTGAGCTTACTGCACACCTAACAGCTTGTGGTACACATTGTGTGTCAAGAGAGACGCGGTAATTCTTCACAATGTTGCAAATTTGTGACAAACCATTTATCAGCAAATAATTCTTCAAAAAGAAGCGCTTCAAGCTGGTTCTAAAAAGGCGATCTTCAAGGACCTGAGGAGTATAAACAATTTTTTATCCAACAAATTTCTTCCGGTTATTCCAGCAACAATTTTCACAACTGAGAATCGAGGAGTCATCGAACCCTGGCTCAAAGTCGAACATCCACGCATCGTTTTTTAGAACAATCGCCATAATCAGCCTAAACTATGGCTACTGAAGAAAAAATAATAATGACAGGATGGTTACGCGATATTTAGCGACCACTGGTTCCATGAATTGTCGAGGTAGAGAATATGAGAGCGACTTCATATTTGAATAGGTCTAGAGCGCTCCATTTAGTTTTCCACGCATACTCGTTTTTCGCCCTACTCTCCTTCCTTCCCCGGTAACCGCCCTAGGGTTACGCTTTCCGATGCTCTCGCCGTACCCTCACCCTTTCATGGTTACCCTCCTTCTTACAGGGTAACTACCGTCCAGGTGGTCCCCGTGGCAGCCTCCGCCTTTGCGCGCCTTCTTACGTTCTCGCCGTACCCTCCTCATTCCGGATGGTCCCGGAAGTTACTACCCACCGGTTACCACTTTTTGAGTGGTTGCCATGGCAACGCGCCCGCCGGTTACCACGCCGGCTACTGTACTATATTAGTCGGCGACGCATAAGCGCGACACCTCCGAAGCTTCTACATCCTATCCTGCCGGCTCCATTGTGTGGCCCTGGGTGCCTCCGACGACTCCTGGTCTTTCGCGGAAACTGCTTGCTCGATATCATGGCCCCTACCGGGTTCTATAGCAAACCTCTCCCGTCAATTACATCGTTGAACCCTCTGCGGATTTGCGTCGTCGTGGCCGCGAAACCGTCCACGTAAACCGACTGAAGCCGTATACTACTACTCCTGTGTTCTCCTTTCCCATAAGTCACCGGGCTGGCTCCTTTTCCACCGGAGCAAACTGTAGTGTGCCAACTGTGACGGGTTCGGCTATACCGTGTGCGCCGAGGCTACGCTGCGCCTGAAGACGAAGTTGCCCCGCTCTCTTGGTGCTGGCTACCCCTGAATACGCTGCAAGATCCATTACAGCGGCTTGGTCTTTCCGAGGACACATAATAAACGCACCCCTATACTAATACTGCCGCGCGTAAAAGGCTTCTCTCTCTCCATCATTCCCCTCCAATTGACCCTGTCCTGCGCCAGATTCCCTGCCGCCCCCTGCGTTGGCGTTCTCTTGAAACCCACTCCCTTACACGAAGGGACTACCGGTTATCTTTCGTGTATCACATACCTTGTCCGTGACCATTTTTTCTTGATTTTGACTGGGATATAAACTTGCTTTTGTTTCCTGACACACTCTGCTCTCTTCCTGTTTCCACCTTCATCATTTGTTTTAATAGCTTGCTGTGCTGTTCTCAACATAATTCCAACCCTTTACGTTTGTTCCCAAGTCTCTGCCAGGTGAGTGATGCAGTATTCTAATGACAATGTATGACATGCAGCTGACAAGGAAGGATAAATAGCAGGCGTTATGAGACACTGTACGTGTCGTTCTTAGTTTTCCTCTCGTCTCTGCTTCAGCGTGCCTTCTGCGTCCGTGATCGAATTCGCGCTATCGTCGATGGGTTTCCTGCTGGGGCGTTCAAATAATTCGCGTTTGAAACAACCTGCTTCTGTAGGAAGGTTGGATTGCGCGCACATCGGTGCCGAGCATTGATCGCGGCTGTATCGATCGCCTCAGACGTTTTCAGCGGCGGCCTCCTGCGTAGCGCCACCTCTCGGCTGCCTCGTAAACAGAAGGCACTGGCGTCGATCAAGCCGGACGCACAGCCGTCCAGTTCTCCTGCATCCATATTTATACGTCTAGGGCGACGGGGTGGCTCTCGGTCGGGTATCTCGAGCGTCCCACGACTTGTGCTTTATGGTGCGAACTTCGAAGAGGACGCGTCTACACGCGGCGCGAAGGCCTTACTTCATGACGGCAAGAATTCCGAGTTCAAGTTCGGCAAACCAAAACATTTCCTGTACCCAACACCACGTGGAAGCTATGGACTCCCCATAACGCCAAGCTTTGGGAGCAACCAAACGCGCTGCACCTACAACACTGGAATGTCTCCACCGTGCACCTGTGACAAATATCACGTGCCCACTTCCGAATGCAAGACCCACGCGCAAGTGATTCATACTCAGATAACGCGTCTCGGGCGTTGAGATTCTCTTCCTACGAAAAGTGCCGTCGCTTTCTGCAGGGGAGAGAAAAGAAACACATGTGCTACACTTTTAGCTAGCAGTACATTCTCCCTGTCTTTTCTTCCTCCAAGGTTGGCTCACGCAAACTCGAAGTGTATGACACGCAACGTGATTTGATCCGAGGAACACCACACTGACGGCTCGTAATAACCGCTATGATATTACACTGACATAACCCACCTTGACGGCTCATATCCTTTATTATATTACACGCTCGTCACGAACCGAACGCGTTTCTTGCACCACGAACGGCTTAGATTCTCTTTTCCAGAGCAAGCTAAGGCTCCTGATTGCATGGGCTTAATGTATGAGTAAATATCTGCGGCTACCCGGTTAAAATAGGCAGTTTGCCGGAGGTAGTCCAAGGCCTGCTTCGATCCGGGTGGCGGCGTGCGACAGGTGAGTCGCTTCCGAAAAGCAGTCGTCAGATGGCGCGTCGACCTCGCTTCCCGACCGTCCCTAAAGGGAACTCGCTCTTCTCGCTTGCTCCCCTAGGCTAGGGAAAAACGTTCTGCTTGGCGCACCAGCCGACCGAGGCTGGCGTTTTGCCCTAACGGTGGTCGCAGCAGCGTCATGACGAGTAGGCTGCTCCGCTCCGGTTGACGGTGAGCGCTTCTCCCTTTGCTCGTGCACGCAGGCACACACGTGTGCCCTCGGGCACGAGCGCTCGTGCCGAGTGCGAGGCGTACGTGGTGCTAACGGTCAACGGTGGGGATCTGGATCGCTCGGATCACCCGTTGAAAAAAGTGCTATCGTGACGTGGAAGCACGGTGCCCTATCGCCTTGCTTAGAAACTTTTATTTTAGCGACTGTTAGAAAGCACTCTGTGTTTAACTGTGGTGTCTATGTTTGCTTCGCTACTTACCACGGCGGAGGCCAAAAGGTTCTCCACTGCCCGCTTTCTGAATTCATCGACTGTACCCTCGGCAGTCGCTGTTTCTCACTCGCCGAAAGTACACGTCGACGATCTCGCCAGTTACTGCTGAGGGGCTGCGTTTCGCCACGCACACTTCCCAGTTTTACTTCGACGTGTCTACACGGAGAGCGCCGAAGGAACAGTCACTGATTTCAGCTGAGCTGAAATCACTGTCTGTTAGGCGAACAGGGCTGGAGAAAATGCTGAAAAACCAAATGTGGCATTTTTTTTACGACCCGTCGACTGTGTGCGGCATGTGATACCATGCAGCGGGCTGCTCCTTACGACTTGCTAGTTACTTCTGACACTGTATTGCGCTTACGTAATTTTCCGTTCTTTGCAATAAAAGGAAAGCGCAAGTAAAGCCCGTGGCCTCGGTTTTTGCCCGAACCAAGACGTAGAGCTGAGACGCGCTGTTTTTCTTCAGTGGCGAGCGAACTTCTCGCGACCGCATGAAACCCGTCAAAAGTAATGTACAAGTGCCGTCGCAATCGCAGGCCTCCGGTTTTGGCGCGCAAAAGAAAGCAAAAAATATTATCTGACTCTTCTCGGCGAGGTAGGGAGCGAACGTACGTACGTATCGCATGGCAAAACAAAGTTATGTAACGCGACGTGCTAGCGGCGATCAACAGAAAACACTGAAAAAAAAAAAACTTTCATGCACTTCTTCCTGTGTACAACGCGCGACACGATGCTTAGAACGAAAAAAAAAACGCAACCAAACAGAGAAAGACAAAAAATCTAAGCATTGAGATGCTGTTGCTCCGTCGAGAAGGGCCTCGCACTTTGCAATTAAAGTCGTAAAAAGATCCTCCGTGATCTGAAAATACGCGGTAGTTTTTCACCCGAGTCCCCGACGACCGATTGGTGTCCACGACTACCGGGAGAGGATCTAATCTAGAGCCTAGAGAGACGAGAGCTATTTACGCAGGTATGAAGACACCACCTGCTGCCACTAAGTTCCCAAGTCTTTCCTTGGTTATTTGAACCCAGTTCCACACTACATTCTGATTTTTGTGCACAGACCAAACTGGGCGCTTTGTGAATATTTCCTTATCATATCTGTTTCCACGGCACAATATTTAGGCGCGTTCTTTAACGTATGGCAACATTCTTTTGTCCTTTTTACGTGCCCAGCTTCGTAGAGTCACGTATGTGCTTTACACTCTTAAGACACTGGGTCCTTTGGCCGTATTCTAAAAGCTGTCCGTTTTGAAATGGTCATTTCGCGTCCGTCTGGTCCTCTGTCCTTGGTCACTCAGACATGCCTGTTGCTTTCATTTGTCCGTGGAAAGCGACCCGTCCATTGGGTAATAGGCGACCGGGTCGCACCGTTGTCTGCATATGGCAACCAATGGCAACCAGTGGTCAGGTCCGGTCGCCTGCTGTTGACAGGGCGCTGCGATGCACATCACCAGTAGCTGCACATCGCACTTAATGCCTGCCAATTGTGGTGAGGTCCGGTCACCTTCTAGCCAATGGCCGGGTCCCTTTCTACAGACGTTTAAATGCCGCGGGTATATCTGAGTGACCAATGACAGAGGACCAGACGGACGCAAAATGGCTGTGTTCAAAGGTACAGCTTATGGAATATACAGCCCCTAGTATTCAAAAAGGAACACAAGACCGAGTTTTGCTGTTACATCTGCTCTGAAGTTGAAAATGTCTTATGGGCATTATCCGTCCGGAGTGAAGCTATTTGGAATAACGGAAAAGCGTGTTGAACGGTGACAATGAGTTACCGTTCATATTGCGGCCACTTTTATGCAGACGAAGTACCTTTCTTTGCATTCAAGATTGATGCTTGTTGGGCTAGCTGGTTAAACATGACTTCAGTGGACGTCAGCGTCGAAAACTGTGGACGTCAGTGTCCAAAAAAGCCATGCGTGTCAGAATTTAATCAATGCATGATTGATAGCAATCATAAGAACTAGGGAGTTAGGGAAATAATCGAGCTGGTGAAGATTGCGCGTGCGGGGGATAAGTGCGCGAGCATGCCATCGGTCGGTTTGACGCAGAAGGAACTCAGAATTTTAGATGGTTGGAATTAGTTTCCTGGTACTATGCTGGGACATCGTGACGATTGTTGTTTCCCCTTTGCTCTTTCCCCTTTTCTCGGATTTCACTCTTTTTTTTTTTGGAAGTTGGAAGTCAGCGCTCTTTACTCTTGTGTCCTATCCCGTCCCTTCTTTCTACCTGCGCTGCCACTAAAGACACCTTTGCATTACCTTGGTATTTTATGCTGTGGTATTGTTACCTTTCCCAGCTTCTTTTTCAGAAATAAGGTTAATTGCAATTTGAAAACGGAAAGTTCCATGTTCAGAATAAAAAAAAATGGAGGCTTATCAAGGTTAAGTCCAGTGGATGCGAAGCATGTTAAGCAGCTGCCTCAGTGTGGATGGGGCTAAGTAACGGAGACGTGGTTTTAGGTTAATCGTCGTACTTTATTCTTTGCAGCCCGACAAACACACTCTTATGGTCCTAAATGCATGACTTTTGGTTTGCACGTTTAACGTCCTTAGCGTTTGGAGGCATCTTGACCGCATACACGCCCGGCGCAAAGACGCTGGCGCGGTTGCGGGCACAGAGACTGACGCGACGGCGGGCGCGCGCCGCTTCATCCCTGGCGTGACGTCACATATCACGTGATGCAGCGATGGTGGCTCCGCCACCGCGTCACGCGCGACGGCGCGAACCGAGGCGTGCAGGCCTCCGCCGGGCGACGTCCGACGGCGCGATATGAGGCCCCATCTGCAGCCGGTGTGACGTCATCACGTGACGTCACATCATGTGATCTCACTTCAAGGTCAATGGTGGCCACCGCCGGGCGTCGCGCGAAGGCCCGAAACCTACGTTAATATGCTTCGCATAAAACTTTTTTGCCTTTTACATATGCGCAAGTTTTCCCACTTATGTAGGGAAATATGTTTGTACAAAGCAATGCATTCTTTCGCGCAGTGCGTCTCCGCAAATGGTATTGCTTAGTATATGCTGCTTCTATTTGAACCCGTGCATTAGTTTCTGTATTTAATTTGAAAACCGTACATATGGTGTGAGGCTATCGTGACAGACCGGGAGAAGGAGAGGGGGGGGGGGGTTCATTGGTTATGGATGTGGAATGCCTTTTATCGTTATAGCGTTGGAGGGTCCGTTCAGCCGAGAACCCGTTGTCGTAGTCGATGGCGATCTGTCAAGAAAGTCGGGATTGGTCGAGGGGGTCGTGACGCCACAACCACATGACCTCGCTCGGGTAATTCAAACACAATCTTCACAATTTCAATTTTCCGCTCGTGACAGATAAGTGAACTGACGATGGTTGAGCGCTCTTGAACGAACGAAGTTCACTGCACCGAACACGACGTCCGTGACAGATTTCATATTCTACGTCTTGCTGCAAGTTGCTTCTTGTTTAAGACGCAGTGCACCTCCACAAACTGTTCCAGGACTGCGAGCCCATCAAGCTTCGTCCGCAAACGTCCCACAGACCGCTCCTGCGTCTGACCATTGATATGGAGCTCCGTCGGTCGCCGCACACACCATTCGCTCCCAGTGTTTGCCGTTGCGTTCAACAACTCCTTCAAGCACCGAAATTATGTCCGCACGTGTAGTGGTGCTTTTCATCGGGAGAATGTCCACTAGTTCCTCTGTAAAGTTGAGATTTTTGTGTGTGCCCTTAATGAAGATCGCACACTAAGCGCGATCTGTAATGTCAGTGCTTTCGTTAATGGCGAAGGAAAAGGCTTGGGAGTCCCGACATCGGTTTATTAAGGCGTTTTTAAAGTCGTGACCTCTCTGAGCAATTATCTCCGCAACTGTATTTGGTGGAAGGCTCATCTTCTCGTATTCCTTTTCATGCTGGGTCATATAGCGCCTGCATCTTCAAGAAAGCAGTTTTTCGCGAATTGCCCTACCATGAAAGATTTTTCAATTTGATTGGAAGTAATGAATCTTGCTCTCAACGCTTGTTCAGCTGTTCCTGGCAATTTTTTAGAAAAAAAAAATGTTGCTGTTTATACCGAGTGACGCCTTCACTCGATCCATTTGGTCCTCACGCATTTTCCTAGGTATTGAGCCGTACTCGTCATGATGACAGCTAGGACATGAAGTGGCGTCGTAGGTTGTACTCCTTCGGCACACCCACAGTCTGACGGCAGATTAAACGCACCACCTTGTCCCGCGACTGAATGAAGAAATGCCACTGTTCCCATCGAGGTTGAAAACACCGCTTTTAATCTTCAACTTTTCGTCTCTTAAAGCCTTTGACAGCGACACTGAAATTTCACTACAAAAAGCCTCTGTTCTTAGTGCCACAAGGGCTCTATTCAAACTGACGTTGCAGAAGTGAAACACTACTTAGAGCAGCCTGTCGCCGAGTAGCGCGCGGTACGGTGTCGAGCTTCCAAAAGAATGTTACAAGGGTGAGAAAAAGAAAAAAATCCTCCCCCCCCCCGCCAAAAAAGCCAGTGTGGCAAGCGGTACTGGCTTTCAACATTCCAAGCGGCAAGTGGGTTATGAGTAGAGGCCGGATTTTTAGGCACTAAAAAGCGCGTTTTAGGCGCCATAAATAGGCGGCTAAAATTGCATTTTAGGCACCTAACGGAGAAAAATAGGCACTAGAAACTTTATCAAAAGTGCACACAGTTCCGAACTTCAGCGCGCAATATCTGCCGTAAAATAAAACAAAAACACAGCAGGAATGATTTGGGACCTTAAGCAAGGTGCGAACATTAGAAGCCGTTTTTTTCTAATTAAGGCTGTCGCGCAACTTTTCGTACAATACACATGCTTCAGCAGGGCTAAAGGGGCGGTTACCAACCCTTTAAAACACTTTGGTATACCTCGAAACAAACAATTCGCTTGTCGTGTACAAAAGTAGAAACAATGAACACCTTAACAGGAGGCCATGTATTTAAAAATTGATAAAAACGTTGTCAATTCAAAGCATCTGACAAATCAGTTCAGTCTTCGCTCACACAGGAATTGAACTTATTTATTGCAGGCATACACGATGCTTCAACATTAATAAATATGTTGTCATTTGTGTAAAAGTGTTTTATAGTTTGTGGCTTCACGTGTCTGGATCCACGCGACTATAAAATGGTGCTTGCCATTAGAAGGGTCTGGAAACCATAAATACGAGATGCTAGAAAATGTTACACACAGTGCTGCTTGATGCGGAATATGCCGGAAAGAATCATAGTTCTGTACGGGCCTACGTACATCCACGAGGATCCATGGTAAAATAAACATCATCCATCTAGAAATCACTGTTAAAGCTATGGAAGCAGTAGCAGACAAGCACCATCTCCAGGTTGATGGACTGAAACTTATGTGTATGCCTCTTATCAGTAAGAACAAACTTATATGCTGAAAAGGAACGCTCAACATCAACGTTACAGGAGCGTGCTTGTACTTAGGAACATTTGATGGCTTTACACTGTTCGGTATCATAGAATTTTCACCGGTAAGTACTCCTGAAATTTGCTTGAGGACTCAGAACCCCTCGTTTTTCTTCAAGACGGACTGCAACTTTGCGCGGATTTTCTCGGCAACTTATCCATGAGGAAGAGAAGCGATTCGTTGCTGCACATTCTCAATTAGTCCAATGTTGGTAGTGAGCATTATACCCCCACATTCTGTTTTTTTTATAGTGCTCGCAAGAAAAGTGAAGTTAGCGCACAAGCTGCCACGATAAAATGGCAGAAAATAGGCAAAAGGTTGCTTCGATATTTTCGGCTGACGTGGTTGGTATTGTGCACGCAGCCGGCGTAGGTGCAGTGTTCACCACAGCCAACTGACGAGGTCATGTAATGTTGCCACGTGTGTGTTCTACTCAAAACCGAAATGGATTCGAAAGCAAACAGAATCTGAAAGCAAAACCACAGTGTATTTCAGGCCCCTTTTCTGTAAAACAGGGAATTTTTAGGCACCGACGTCGGAAATAGGCATTTATAAGCACTGACACCCAAAATAGGCATTTATAGGCACTATAAAAAGATTATTAAATATATCGTCAACACCTAATTCGTGCTCATATGTAAAAATAGCGCGCCTACGAAGCGTTGAAAAAAATAGGCATTTGCCTAAAATCCGGTTTCTAGTTATGAGGCATGCAACAGCTACTTGCGGCAAAGATAGCCACTCCTGAAAAACTGTTCGCCTTTTGCAGGAACGCTTGCATGACACTGCGATTACCGGTACTCACTGAATGCGCTGAAGGAAACAAGAAAAGTTGGTGGTCAGCTTAATTTTGTCATTTTGCGTGCTTTAACTCTCCACTGGAGTCCCTTGATCTCCGTTACTATAAATGGTAGATGATAATATCCACCACGTACACGTGCAGCTCTTCATACTTGCAGCCTTTCTCACCTTAGCTGTCCCACTATTTCGAGCCGCACTTTTGCTGTTAAACTACTTAAGACGGGGAAATATATAACAGGGTAAGAGCAGGGTTTCAGGAATGAGGCAGGGCAAAGCGTTCGCAGAATTGCTGACAGCAACGAAGTCCGTGGCTTGAGCGGGAAGAAATAAATGGTGGATGGGCATCCTTTGACCTCCTTTCTCCAAGGTGGAGAGAATTTTACAACTGCTGCAGGCACCACTCCTCCCCCCCCCCCTGAAAAAAAAAAAACAAAACACGCAGCTCCTCCGGCCTGCTCACATCGCCATGCTTATGTGCAATCCGAGGAGTGCTCTCAGCATATCCAGGTCATTCATCGATGCCTTTCTCCTCTTTGGAACTCGATTTCACCGAATGAACAAAACAGCATTGTTGCTGGAGCGCCCCACGCGCCGGGTAATGTGGCAGTTTAAAAATTACCTGTGCCGTGGCTACTGGGAAGTGCATCGTCTATGCCTTTTATTACCACCTCAATACTTTCGCCTCGTACAGCACGAAATTTAGTTACCCACAGTCAGGAATAAAGGCAAAGGTAGGATGTTACTGCCTTTCAATTTCCACACTGGTAGAGAAATTATCCACTTCCGTACAACTCTCGGGGGCTCTGCAACGAAGGGAAAGGGAAGGAGGCGGACCTTTATTCCTGTGCCCTGCTTAGTGGGCTCGTTGTTCTGTTGTGGTGCCTAAGCGGAAAGAGAGAGAGACGGTGTCTCCCACCTGGCTTCTCGTGCGCTCTTGTAAGAGCTCCTGCCTCTTTTCCTTTCCCTCAAAAAATGACCGCCGTCTACGAACGCAACGTTTTGGTTGACTTGAGATAAAAGTAAAGTCTTGTGGTGAAGCTGATTTGTGACTTTGCCACGAGCTTTCGTAATAAAAGATCAAACTTGAAGGGCCGCCGAGCCGCAGGCCACAGCTCTGCGGCCCGCGTATTTGAGACCCCTGCACTGAGCCATTCGCCTGGTTGTGGTACGCTGTGGTGCGCAGGCGAGTCGGGCCAAGAAGAAGCTCAGAGAACAGAGCTGACTCTGTCTGCCGCGGTTCGTGGTGATTGTAGACGGTCATCCAGAACGGGCCACCCATGCAGAAAGGAAAGCAAATGCGAAAATGGAAGCAAATATATCAGCGAGTAGTGTTGCTTCTCGTCAACAGGTGTACTGCCCACGCCCGTAAGTAAGTACCGGTGGCCTTGGCAAGGTGGAACTGGTCCGAATATGTCGATGCATGTGGACCGTATCGAAGTGGGCGTCGGGTGGAAGAAACGAAGTTTTTTTCATTCTGATCTCCTCGAGCTGAACTGGAGCCCGAGCCTTTCCGCCACGCGGCTCGTGCCGCTTCGTCTTCCTCGCGCGATCCCATCGTCCAGACGTGGTGCAACTACAGACCGTTCTGGGCCGCTCCTTGAGTGCTCTGGTCAGAACGAGGCCACGACCGGACACCGCATGCTGACTCGCCTGGAGGAGCTACGCGTCTTCCTCAGGCTGCTGGGGGAAACCGAAGGGATGCAGATGGCCAACCCAGGACTGGTAGCAGCGTGCCACGACGTGGCGGGCCTGCTCTCGGTGCTGCTCTTTCTGCTGCTGTTCGGGATGTTGCCAGACCAAACGGTGAGCGAGGACTGCCTGGCCTACCCGTACATCGCCCTCCTGGCCTGTTTCCAGCATGCCAAGAGTGACCAGAGCAGGAAACTGTTCGTGAACGTCATGCGGGTAGAAGCGGCCCTGGGAGACGCGGCCTACCCCGGCAGTCCCATGCGAGTCGGCTACGCGCCACCAAGCATTCACAGCGCCACCGACATCTATCTGGTACGTGGTTTCGAGCCTTGGACGCCGCACGTCGCTACCTACTACCTTCTGGTGTACATCTCCGCCGTCATCATCCACGACTATCCTCCGATGAGAGAAAAACTAAAACGCTTCCAGTCTGCATTTGACCTGAGCACTGACATGCAGAGTCTTCTCCAGGAAATCTGGCACCTCTACATAGGCAACCACAAGGAAGTGGTGGAGTGCCTGCTGCAGCCGCAGCCGCAAGCCAATGCTGAACTGGAGCCGCCTCTGGGCGCCCTGTGGGCCCTCTTCGAGCTCCTGCTGCTCCAGTGTCAGCCCCCGCTGGCCCTGCGCTGCCTCAACCACCCGCAGGTGGCCTCAACGCTCGAGCAGATGACCCTGCAGCTGGGCGCACTGCTGGTTAAGGGTCCACACATCGACGCCCTTGAGCTGGTCTGCAAGCACGGTCACCTGTCCAGCCTAGAGCAGCTATTGGGATGCATTATGGCACTGGCCAGAAAATCGAAAGTGTGGGAAGCCCGTGAGCTGCCGGAGCTGCTTCTGCAACTGCCGTTGTCTGCCGCGGAGGAAAAGCAGCCGGTCAGCTTTTTCTGCGAGGTGGCCGAGCCCTCCTGGATGTGCTACGTGGTGCTGCACTTGCTGGAGTGCGGACGTCCCCATGTCGCCCTGCCGCTGACCGGCTGCCTTCGGGAGTTGATTCGGGAGAGTACTACGCAGCAGTCAAACCTTCTCGATCTGCGGAGGAAGGTGTCCGCCACGCTGGAGCTTGTGCAGAGCTTCATGCGGTCGATGCCACTGCCAGCGTTGCAGCTGAATGCAGCAGCACTGAGGCGAAACCAGTCTGGTGCACAAGTGCAGTACGTGAGGATTGTGCCCACTCGTGAGCCTCACAAGGGCACCATGCCCCGCCTGGCAACGCAGGTGGCTGCTGTGAGGGTCACCATGGGTGCTGTAGAGGCCTCAAAGCCACCTGCTATGCCATATGCTCCAAGTCGGCTAGAGGAGGATGTATCGTCGACCCTGTGCACGCCTTCTGTCATTCTGTGGGAGCGCCGTCCACGACGGATCACCTCTGGGGCGCAGCCATCAAAAAGCATACCTGCCTCCATCCTGAAGTGGCGACCCGTGGACCTCCCATCTATTGTTTCCACGTCAGTTGTTCTTCGAAGAAGCTCCGGCAAAGAACGTGCTGGCGCCTGTCTGACGCCCACAGAACTCGGCGAGGATGTCTGGCCAATACCTGCAGATCCATCAGTTGGGAGCCTAAGATTTGCGATGTCAGACTGGAACAGTTCGCAAGCTAGCCATGACCTCGACACCACTGGCCAGAGCCTAGGAAACTCCTCCAGGCTGTCTCCATCTGAGGAGAACGCAAGCTGTTCAAAGGAGACAGAAATTTCTAGTGACCGATCCAGCCAGTTCATGACACGCGCGGACAGAGACAGCGACGATTCTGGCACTGATCTGCAAGACAGCACTCCGGGGCCGGCTCGCTCTCCACAGCCATTTCCAGATCTGCCAGGTCCCGGTTTGCAGCATCCTCCCAGTTTGCAGCCTGCTCCCAGCGTGCAGCCCAGAAATACCGACCGCGATGCAGATGGGAACAAGGCAGCGGTTCCGGGATCTCGTCAGACATCTTCCCCGGAGCGAAAGGCACTGCTGCCAGAATTTCTTATTCAGGAGGCTGCCAAGTGCCTGCACTCGACCACAGCAGCCATTTCAGGTGTTGCCGGGCATGCTCAGCCAGAAGCCAAGGAGTTACTATCTCAGCCAGCGCCTGCAGCTGCAGCACCAAGCCTTGCAGAGAGGGTGGAGACGACGGACGAAGACGACCTGGATGGAACGCCACTTAGGGACAGATATGAGGACAGGGTTTCTGCAAGTAAGACTCGGCCGCATTGCCCGCCACATGGAGCAGATTTGAGCAGAGGCCCTGTGGTGACGGCACCTGAAGAAGAGAAGGAAATACCCAGCTGGGGTGCTGCTGCTGCTGCTGCTGCTGCTGCTGCTGCTGCTGCTGCTGCTGCTGCTGCTGCTGCTGCTACTGCTGCTGCGGCTGCTGCTGCTGCTGCTGCTGCTGCTGCTGCTGCTGCTGCTGCTGCTGCTGTTGCTGCTGCTGCTGTTGCTGCTGCTGCTGTTGCTGCTGCTGCTGCTGCAGCTGCTGCTGCTGCTGCTGCAGCTGCTGCTGCTGCTGCTGCTGCTGCTGCTGCTCCTCCTCCTCCTCCTCCTGCTGCTGCTCCTGCTGCTGCTGCTGCATACGTTAGCATTGCGCAGTTTAGCTCTGCACAGGTCGAAACTGCACAGTTGGGCACTCCACACGTCTGCACTTCACATGGAAGCTTCAGGCGCCATTGGCCGAGCTCAGTAACGTGCAGCCGTCGCCGTCAATGGAATCATTCGAAGCGGCGCGTGATTCCACTTGAGCGTTGATGACGCCAGCAGAAGATTGCCTGCAGATGAGCGGCCTCTTTCCAACGATGCTCTCTGCCCTGTGGAAGAGGGAGATCTGCCCCCAAGACTGGACGTTCTCCGCTCAGAAGGTGCGCTGATGACGTCAGCGAGAGGTGCACTTTGAGGACATATATGTACCAGTCAACGAGACTTTTGCTTTGTTCCAGTTGTGGACAGTCCTCTTGTTGATGCTGGGGGAGGACGTTTAGCGAAATTTAATACGTTTAGAATATAGGGCAGGATATTTAATTGCGTCTTAAATATACATTTATTTATGAATGCGCTAAAAGTATGTAAGAAATTAGTTGGTGAAATTTCAATCTCGCTATTCGAAATATATTCTTAAAATTCGTTGAAAATGCTCCACCTAAAGCATGCTTCGAGCATGTTTCAAATGCATGAAAAAATAAATATGCTGTTTTAGTATGTTGGCAATATAATAAAGGTGCACGTTCGTAAATGCGAAATTAATTCGTCCAAAGTATACTTTAATTGTAACTAATGGACCCTCCTGGTAAACATTTGCAGAACGCTTCAAGTTGCCGTGGAACTATCTCGGGCTCGAAATCGCGTTTCGGGGAACAGTCAAAACCCTTACTGGCTGTCTTTTCGTTTGTCATGAGTTCTAGAAGGGAGATAACCACAACTTAATTACATTGCATGTGAAGAACGTGACAACATTAGACAGGGAAGTACGTCTTGGCAACCTCCGGGCACGAACCTGCCAGCGAAAAGGGCTCCTGACCGATGCTTGACACAAACTGCGGCTAGCGGTTCGGTTCTAGATCACCCGCAGGTTCGAACGCTACCGGTCCCGCACTAGTGCGACAGTTTGGGGGCCCACAGCCCTCGCTCCAGGAACACGTCACCGGGCAAGGTGGTGTGGCGTCTCCCGTGAGGTATGTATAAGGCTAACCAAGGACTCCACGTGTCGGAACACTTCCACTTTTCTGACCTCACTTTCAGTCGACACATGCCGTGCGGCACCGTCTCTCCCGGTTAAGTGACGTCACGTGACCTTGCGACATCACCGACCTCTTTATTTATGACAATGCCGCATTTTCTTGGGGATGTGCGTCCTAAGGCTTATCGTATTAAAGGGTCATCGACCAAACTGTCGCTTCGGCAGCTCAGTGATTGGTGCCGTCGTCGGACAACCTTGGGAGAAACTTTGCTGCGATAAAACAAGAAATGTATACCACGCTATTTGCACTGTCAACTTCAAAGGCTACTATGTGATCCAGTGCAAGAATTACTAGCAGGTTCAGCCGCAGAGGGTGGATGGCTGAAGAAATGAACGACACTGTACACACAGCAGTACTACTGTCCTAGTGGACGTTTAGGAAATACGCACAACGCAAATGAAAAAAAATAATAATGCAGGAGACTCCAAAATGAAAAATACACAGGCAACCACAACCAGGTATCAAAGCAGAGTTCACAAAGTGAGGGCTTCAGGCAAAATTTGATTAGAGTTGTAATGCATTTTACAGCATAATTTAAAGTTCCTGGGTACTTTTACATCGATGGGCAGTTCGTTCCATATTTTGGCTCCATTGAACCACATCAGGCGTTCACCATATAGAGTGCTACATTTGGGAAGGTTAAAATTACCATTAGAGGTTTGCCTTCTACTGCGAAAAGGTAGGGCGAAGAGGCGTAACGGGATTGGAGAATTAGTACTTATTATGTTCATCAAAAGTCAAATTTCGTAGTTGCGCAAGGATAGAAACGATAGCACATTATTAGCATAAAAATAAGTAAAGCCCGTGGCCTCGGTTTCGCCAGAGCGATGACGTAGATCTGAGACACGCTGTTTTTCTTCAGTGGCGAGCGAACTTCCCGCGACCGCATGAAACCGGTTTTGGGGCGCATGCAAAACAACGAAAAAAATATTAACGGACTCTTGTCGGCGAGGGAGGGAGCGAACGTTTGACGCAAAACTCGCATCGCGCGGAAAAATAGAGTTATATAAGGCGACGTGCTGGCGGCGATCAACAAAGAATAGTGAAAAAAAAAAAGAAATCAACACTTTCATGCTCTTCTATATGTGAAAGAAGCATCGACACGATGCTTAGAACGAAAAAAATTAACGCAACCAAACAGAGAAAGACGAAGATGCTAAGCACTAAGATGCTGTCGCTCCGTCGAGGACGACCTCGTACAGTCCAATTAAAGTCGCAAAAGGATCCTCCATGGCTGAAATAAAGCAGTAGTTTTTCACCCAAGTCCCCGAACGCCGATTAGTGTCCACACCAACGCGCCAAGTAACTGTTTGTCGCACCGTCCTACAGGTTGTACGGTTGGACATCGCATTGTTGCCGGCCTTTGAAATATTGATTGAGTCAGGCCCACTTATAACGTGCCATACGGTCGCGTAGATTGCCTTTGTTGTATCCGAATCACGTAGTGTGTGGAATTCGATATTAAAGACAAAACACGAAGTCAGACAAAAATGGTTTTCATTTCTTAAAAAAGTTCTTTAGCACATCTGGAGACTCTATCACAGCACTTTTCAAGATCTCCAACGCAGTAATGTGTTCTTTGCCGAAACTGTCGCTGGCGACGAACTGCTTAGGGACGCAATATAACGAATGTTTCGTTTTCCTGTAAAACCCGGTCTTATCCGATTCTTGGACCCCAAAGTGATTTCTTAAAAATCGACAAGCGCTCATTTGAAATCGTTTTTTGATGCCATAAAAAAAAGTGACCCGATAAAAGCCTAACTATAGAATCTTTGGATGAAAACCCACTTTGTACCCAATATTGAGTTCAAAAATATGCAGCTCGATTTTTTCCCCTTCATTTCCGGAAACTAGAAAACCTGAAAACCAAGGGCAGTAAGCAAAACTAGTCGCCCTTGAACCGGCCACTCTGAGTGGTGACTCGTCGGCCTTGTCATCTTCGTCTTCATCAATCTGCGCCATCAAACTGCGACGTCGGCGCCATCATCTCTATAGCGAGGTCCAGCTACGCATCAAAGACGCATTGCCACAGATCCACATGCGTCACATTACGTGGACGTTCGACAGCGTCATATGGCGTATCTTAAACCTGGCCTTTGAGCCGCCGCGGTGGCTCAGTGGCTATGGTGCTCGGCTGCTGGCCCGAAAGACGCGGGTTCGATCCCGGCCGCGGCGGTTGAATTTCTTTGGAGGAGAAATTCGAGGCCCGTGTACTGTGCGATGTCAGTGCACGTTAAAGAACCCCAGGTAGTCGAAATTTCCGGAGCCCTCCACTACGGCGTCTCTCATAGCCTTAGTCGCTTTGGGACGTTAAACCCCATAAACCAACCAACCAACCAAACCTGGCCTTTGTGGTGCTCTCCGCGGTCAATTCCATCCACGCGGCCTTACTCATTTACACGGCGATGAGCAGAGATCCCGATCAGTCATTTGCTGCCAGCATGCGCGAGGATGACGCGTCGCCGATTGCCCAACTTGAGCGCGTGAACATGCATCGCGATGCCATTGTCCTGCAGTGGGTGCTGGGTCAAGCTGTCGGGCACGTGCAACTCGTCGAACAAGTGGCGCGTCATTCAGGCCTTCACATTGCGCTTGAATTTACCTTTCAAATCTCCGTGGCTTGCGATATCAGCGTCAATTGGGTGGGCGACGCGTGTCATGTGACCCACTGGGCCATCACGGCGTAGTTCAAACCTCAAACCGCTCCCGTCGCCGACCGTGCGCAGTGCAGTTTCGCCTTCAGCGCTGCGCCTGTCACGCTCCCACCGCGCTTCTCCTTCCACTTCAGACGCTTTGCCCAGTCGGTACACGAAGCACGCATCAATTGTCCCTGTAGGCGAACGGTTATCTAAAGTTACAGTGCCGCATTTTAATTGCTTTTTTGGGTCGCCACGTTCAGGCTGGAGGGGGCGGGGTCGCTGTGATGTTGGCTAGACGCGAATATTACTGAATATGTTATCTCTTTTTTTTATTCCAGCTGTTTGCCATTAGTCATAATGGAAAAGGGAAAGGAAGTTATAAAAAGAAGTGTAAACAAGCCTCGTTTAATCTCTTAATTATCTCTTAAAGATAATTGATTAGAAAAGCAGAATAAAAAACAACCACACGCCGGCAGTGGGAACCACACCCACGACCTTAAAATTACGCGTCCGGTGCTCTACCAACTGAGCTACGGCTGTCAGACCTTCTGCTTTTGGGGGTATTTATGCTTACAAGTGACCTAAACTTGAAAGTGTTCATCAGCGCCACCCACGTTCATAAGCGGCGGACGTAGTACGTCCTAAGTTACCGCTGGTGTGACGTGGAACGTCATCGAATGGCGAGGGTGGAAGCTGTGTGAGAACCCTCTTAGCTTCCTATGACATTAAGGCTGCCAGAGCCGAGGCCCTCGTTAAGCAGACAAGGGAAGGGGAATGAGGGGCTCGTTATACGTATGAGAAAAGCCAACAGCCACAGAAACCAAGGAACAGGGGATTTTATGTATATTTCATTTCATTCATTTTATTAGCTTAAAGGCCCCTTAAAAGGGGTGTTACATAAGGGGTGGCAACAATTGAAAGCACAAACTCACAATAACAGGTAAGTTTTTACATTAAAAGACTTGGACAAGTGATGACGGCAACGTTGTTTGGAAGGTCGTTCCAGTCTGCGGCTGCACCAGGAAAGAAGAAATTAGGAAAAGGGACGGTGCGTGAGCGTGGACGGGTAACTTGTAGGGGATGGCTGGTGCGATGAGATATGCGTGCCGGGGGAAGAATATAAGGTGCGTTGTACCTACACTGTAAACAAAAATATACCCAAAAGGGAGTAAAAAGGGTGGCGGCCACTCTTTTTACTCCATTTGTGAAAACATTTACTCCATGAGTGGGGAGTAAAAAGGTGGACTGTCCTCCATTTTACTCCCATAAGGGAATAAGGGAGTAAAAATGAGGATTTACCAGAATTTACTCCAGTCTAGAAAGGGAGTTAATTGTGCCAAATACTCCACCAGTGCCGAAATGGAGTAAAAAAACACCAATTTGCTCAATCCGCCCCGCCACCTAGCGTCTCGTCTGCTTCTGGTCAGTCGTCTGATAACGGCGGTGAGTGAAGACCGCTTGGTTACCATCGTCGCCGGATCTCTGCTGACTTCTGCTCCTTCACGGGCGCCTGCCGCGGTACAAGATATCGGCTTGTCGCCGTTTTCCGCTACAGTACGGTACATAATTGAATTGCTCCTGTGAAGCCTCCAGTGCTCTAACCATATCTAACTTTCCTTGGTTTGTGTCGCCACCCCGTTACAGCCCCCGCTTAGGCCTAATTCTCACAGGCTTTTTTCAGTGTGGTCCTCGCAATGTGTTGCATGAACATGGAACTGTGATAGAACATAGTGTCAACACTGAGCTCTTGATTGAGCTCATGAGACCACATTTTTCCTCAGCCATGTTTAAAATCCAAGCCTTAATGACGCGAATATGAAAGCAAGCACTGTCATTCCAAACTACCATCAGGGGTATTTTCATCTTTTCTGCTCTGGTTTTGGGTCAAATATAGCGTGGTGCATGACCGTGAAAACTACCCAGCGTCTCCTTTTCAGTTTTGAACTACTGATTATAAGGTTACATCCATTTATCTACGAACATGGCCAACGAAACGAGCTCGTACAGCAAAAGGAGACGACAAGCAGACGACTCCTGCCGCGTACGCCGCCGCTGGGCTAGCAGACGGCGGAAAGAATGCGTGACGCGGGGTCACATTAGGGCAGCGCAGTTTGCCAAGTTGGGTTGCCGGCGGCCCGCAGAGCTACTGCCCGTTTCCGCCGCTGTCACTGCTATAAGAGTGAGCCTGAATGAGGATAAATAAACATGACGCCATTTTTGGGCTTCATTTCTGTGGGTAGTAAAAAATTTACTCCCTTTTCACTCCAAAATAACTCCCTTTATACTCCAAAATAACTCCCTTATATAAGGGTGTAAATAAAAAACACCATACATAGGGAGTAAAAAAAAACCTCCTTTTGGGTGTGCGTTAGAGGACAAGCCATTTACACCCTTTAGGGTGTTTTTTTGCTAACAGTGTAGGGCTATGGAAAAATTTGTCAAGCAAAGACAGGCTGGCAGTGCGGCGGCGGCGCGATAAGGGTCGTAATCCGGATGCTGTTTTTAAGGAGGAAACGCCGATGTCATAGGAGTGCGATGAATGAATGAAACGAGCAGCGCGATTTTGAACAGATTAGAGGGCATTGATGAGATATGCTTGATGAGGATTCCAGATAGGCGATGCAAATTCTAGTTTGGACCTTACGAATGATTTGTAAGCTAATAACTTTACATGATGGGGAGCATGGTGAAGATGAAGCTTTAGGAAACCTAACGTCTTTCTTGCTGACGATATTATCTTAGTAACATGCAAGCTCCAAGAGAGATCGCTAGAAATTGTTATGCCTAGATACCTGTATTACTGAACTAGTACGGGAACTTCAGATATTACGTAAGAGAAGATTAGAGGATTACGGCACCGGCTAATGGACAAAAGATATACACTTACGTGGGTTAAGTTCCATTAGCCACTTATTACACAACTCCTGAACAGCATTAAGATTTGAAGAGAAGATTGGTCAGCGGTTTTGAGAGCAGCACGATGAAGTACACAGTCGTCAGCGAACATGCGTGTGTTAGATGTTACATTTGAAGGCAGATCATTGATCTGTATGAGAAATAGTAGTGGGCCAAGCACAGATACCTGTGTTACGCCAGACGTTACTAAGAGTGAGTTAGAGTTCTTATTGTTAACACAGACAAACTGCGAACGGTTAGTCAAAAACTCTTCAATCCACTTCTAAATAGGGGGGTGTAAATTTAATCGAGAAAGTTTTATCATTTTTAAATTCGCACTCAAAGAAGGGTTGTGGCAGCTCATGAGCTGCCACAACCCTTCTCTGAGTTCAATTTTGCAAATTCTTGTGCACTACAGTTTTTTTTTCTGCCACAACCCTTCTCTGTGGGCGATTTTGCGAAGTCTTGTGCAGTAGAGTTTTTTCTTTCTTTTTTTTTCGGAGGTGTGTCTTCGGCATTCCTGCTGACCCCCATCCCTACTAATTTCTCCTGAAATGTTGCCTCCTCGCTGTGCAGCTGTCACCGACATGGGGTAATGAGCCACACCTCGAGGGGCACTCCCCTGTCTTTCTAAGAAAGCAACGAGGTGGCCGGGAAAGAAACTTTCCTTTCCCCCGCTTTTATTTTCTGTCGTTCCCTCCTTCCGAAAACCTGCATCCACGTTAGGGGATCGCCTTTTCAAAAGTTGTACCCGATTCTTTTTTTCTTTTTTTTTTCATTCCTCCCCCTCACCATTGTTTGCATTTGTGCTTTACATTTTTTCCTGTACCTCGCGGATGCTATAAAAGCTGCTTGTTCGGAATACTGTAATACACTCGAAATTAAGCCGCCGCGGCCGGGATCGAACCCGCGTCTTTAGGGTCGGTAGCCGAGTGCCGTAACCACTGAGCCACCGCGGCGGGGCGGTATATATATATATATATATATATATATATATATATAGCGAAGTACACGCTTCGTTAAAGGAAACATATTTATTCAACTCGACGTTTCGATCGGTCTTCCGATCGAAACGTCGAGTTGAATAAATGTTTCCTTTAACGAAGCGTATACTTCGCTATATATTCTTATAAGCAGTCTAGTACTTCACGCTTTCGCAACCTATATATATATATATATAATATATATATATATATATACCAGCTGTCCCAGCTAAATGTAACCAAGCTTTTAAAAAACACGGGATGTCCTACCCGTCTGAAACCAAATGGGGGTTGTTTAGAGTCGCGTGACCTAGTCTGCAGTATTTTTTCCGTTCTTCATGGTTGACTAATTAGTTAAGCTTAATTAATTAACTTTTTAATGACTGACAGGAGGAACAACGTGTCAATGGAAAAGTTGTAGATCGCTTTGAGAAACAGCTTACTGAGACATTTGCAGCAAAGTAATATTTACGTAAAGTAGTTTTTTTACCGGCCTTTAACCATAACCCGCACAATAAGAACAAGCTTCCACGTGACAACGGTGCTACTTCAACGTCCCAAGACGTGCCTTAGAGAATGAAAACCGTTTTTTTCTGAAGTCCTCTCCTCGATGAGACTTTGAGTGCACATTGGGGCAGAGAAGTGAGCGAGCAGCTGGTCACGTGATAACTTTCTTTTAAGGCCAATAAATGAAGCTACGTAAATCGTAATTTGACGGAAACAGCACTACTAGCGGTTTTTAGAGGCGATCTAAAACTTTTCCATTGACACTTTCTTCTTGAAGTCAATAATTAAAAAAGTTAGCTAATTAAACTTAACTAATTAATTAATTTTGAAGAGCGAAAAAATACTCAAGACTAGGCCACGCGAGTATGAATAACCCTCAGTTCGTTTCTCTGGACTAGGACACTTCGCCTTATTTAAAAGCTTGGTTACATTTAGCTTGGACACCCGGTATATATATATATATATATATATATATATATATATATATATATATATATTTATTGATACATACTTACAATCCCACATGGGATTATAACAGGAAGGGCATAAGTCGAACAGCCTAATAAATAAGCACAATAAGGCAAGTAAGCATAACAGAAAGGTAAACACTTAGCGTTGTGAGGGTAAGATGTTTCATAAGAACTCAAGAATAGAAGGAAAAGGGTATAACACTTTCAAATGGACGGAACAGAGAACAGATATATATATATGCGAAATTGAGAAACGCTTCGTTTAGGTAAACATTTATTTGGAGTCGACGTTTCGGACAGAGCCTGTCCTTTTTCAAGACTGAAGTTGCATGGTTCTTTCTCCTCTTCTTAAAGGGTCTTCATCTGCACAGGTGTTCGACACATGAGCCAAAACAAGCAGACGATGCGAGAGGGAAGAGCGGCCCAAGGAAGAGAGAGAGAAAAAAATATATAAAAAATACACAAACAGAACAGGGAGGGGGGGAACGTAAATGTCGTCGCCCGCCACCCACGTATGCGGTCGCGGGGAGAAAAGACGAGAAAAAAAAAGAAAGAAAAGGCGGGAGGGAAGAATAGACCGCGGCAGCTATTAAAGTGTATGGAGACAGTGGCCGAAGCACAGCATAGACTTGAGATGCACTCACGTGTTGTCCACTTAAAGGAGTAAACAAAATACAACGAAGCAAAGAGGGGGGGGGGCGGGACTTCCGCCATGTGGAACTTCTTTGGCAGGATGAGTACAGATGAAGACCCTTTAAGAAGAGGAGCAAGAACCATGCAACTTCAGTCTTGAAAAAGGACAGGCTCTGTCCGAAACGTCGACTCCAAATAAATTCATAGTGATGGTTCAACAGCACAAACACACACAGACCAAGAAGGAGACAAGACACAGCTTATAGCTGTGTGTCTCCTTCTTGGTCTGTGTGTGTTTGTGCTGTTTAACCATCACTATGAATCTACACCAACTAGCCCAATCTGCAGTTCTTCCAAATAAATGTTTACCTAAGCGAAGCGTTTCTCAATTTCGCATTTTACCTCTGGCAATCAAGTACGTTTATCTTTTTGTGCTATATATATATATATATATATATATATATATATATATATATATATATATATATATAATCCCCTGTGTTCCTTGGTTTCTGTGGCTGTTCGCTTCTCTCATATGTACAACGAGCCCCTCATTCCCCTTTTCATTTCTATATACCGGGTGTTTTTTAGAAGGTTCAAAATTTTTAAAGAAAGGTAAATTCCTTTAGATTTATTTTAACCCTGGGGCTATACTGAGGACTACGGCGGACGCCAGGTGAAAGGCAAACTACTTTAATTAGTTCGCTGATTAACTGAATACGTTAATTAACTTTCATAATTTTTATTTCAGGGGATATGTTGTATTAGCAGATTTAGAGATCGTCTTCCAAACAGTCCAGCCAAGAAAAAAAAAATTTAATGAAAAAATTTTTTGCGCGCGTAACGAAGCGAGCAAAAGTCACCCTGGTAGGAAGCTTCACACTGTAGCACAGCGTCTGTGAGCACCTGTGACGTATTTCGCTCCGCCCTGCGCTTTGTGTCAATGCGTCTGTGTTTCAACTCGGCATTCCGTGAGGCCGCGGAGCGAAGCGAGACAAGCAGCGATAGCGCAGGCCGCCCGTCCGGGCTTCAGGTGATATCAGCCGTGTGACGCAAAGCGCAGGGCGGAGCGAACTACGTCAGAGGCTCTCACCGCCGCTGAGTTACGGTGTGAAGATGCCTACCAGGGTGACTTTTTCGCGCCTCGTAGCGTGCGTGAAAAATTTTTAATTAAAATTGTTTTTTCTCGGTTGGACTGTATGGAGGACGATCTCCAATTCTGCGAATACAACATAACCCCTAAAATAAAAATTAGAGAAGTTTATTAACATATTTAGTTAATCAGCGAACTAATTAAAGCCGTTTTCCTGTTGCCTGGCGCCCGCCGTAGCCTCCAGTGCTAAAATAAATCTAAAACAATTTACCTTTTTTTAAAAATTTTGAACCTTCTAAAAAACACCCGATATATATATATATATATATATATATATATATATATATATATATATATATATATATATATATATATATATATATATATACATATATATAATATATATATATACATATATATATATATATATATATATATGTATATATATGTGCAAAATTGAGAAACGCTTCATTTAGGTAAACAATTATTGCGAGTCGACGTTTCGGACAGAGCCTGTCCTTTTTCAAGACTGAAGTTGCATGGTTCTTTCTCCTCTTCTTAAAGGGTCTTCATCTGCACAGGTGTTCGACACATGAGCCAAAACAAGCAGACGATGCGAGAGGGAAGAGCGGCCCAAGGAAGAGAGAGAGAAAAAAATATATAAAAAATACACAAACAGAACAGGGAGGGGGGGAACGTAAATGTCGTCGCCCGCCACCCACGTATGCGGTCGCGGGGAGAAAAGACGAGAAAAAAAAAGAAAGAAAAGGCGGGAGGGAAGAATAGACCGCGGCAGCTATTAAAGTGTATGGAGACAGTGGCCGAAGCACAGCATAGACTTGAGATGCACTCACGTGTTGTCCACTTAAAGGAGTAAACAAAATACAACGAAGCAAAGAGGGGGGGGGGGGCGGGACTTCCGCCATGTGGAACTTCTTTGGCAGGATGAGTACAGATGAAGACCCTTTAAGAAGAGGAGCAAGAACCATGCAACTTCAGTCTTGAAAAAGGACAGGCTCTGTCCGAAACGTCGACTCCAAATAAATTCATAGTGATGGTTCAACAGCACAAACACACACAGACCAAGAAGGAGACAAGACACAGCTTATAGCTGTGTGTCTCCTTCTTGGTCTGTGTGTGTTTGTGCTGTTTAACCATCACTATGAATCTACACCAACTAGCCCAATCTGCAGTTCTTCCAAATAAATGTTTACCTAAGCGAAGCGTTTCTCAATTTCGCATTTTACCTCTGGCAATCAAGTACGTTTATCTTTTTGTGCTATATATATATATATATATATATATATATATATATATAATCCCCTGTGTTCCTTGGTTTCTGTGGCTGTTCGCTTCTCTCATATGTACAACGAGCCCCTCATTCCCCTTTTCATTTCTATATACCGGGTGTTTTTTAGAAGGTTCAAAATTTTTAAAGAAAGGTAAATTCCTTTAGATTTATTTTAACCCTGGGGCTATACTGAGGACTACGGCGGACGCCAGGTGAAAGGCAAACTACTTTAATTAGTTCGCTGATTAACTGAATACGTTAATTAACTTTCATAATTTTTATTTCAGGGGATATGTTGTATTAGCAGATTTAGAGATCGTCTTCCAAACAGTCCAGCCAAGAAAAAAAAAATTTAATGAAAAAATTTTTTGCGCGCGTAACGAAGCGAGCAAAAGTCACCCTGGTAGGAAGCTTCACACTGTAGCACAGCGTCTGTGAGCACCTGTGACGTATTTCGCTCCGCCCTGCGCTTTGTGTCAATGCGTCTGTGTTTCAACTCGGCATTCCGTGAGGCCGCGGAGCGAAGCGAGACAAGCAGCGATAGCGCAGGCCGCCCGTCCGGGCTTCAGGTGATATCAGCCCTGTGACGCAAAGCGCAGGGCGGAGCGAACTACGTCAGAGGCTCTCACCGCCGCTGAGTTACGGTGTGAAGATGCCTACCAGGGTGACTTTTTCGCGCCTCGTAGCGTGCGTGAAAAATTTTTAATTAAAATTGTTTTTTCTCGGTTGGACTGTATGGAGGACGATCTCCAATTCTGCGAATACAACATAACCCCTAAAATAAAAATTAGAGAAGTTTATTAACATATTTAGTTAATCAGCGAACTAATTAAAGCCGTTTTCCTGTTGCCTGGCGCCCGCCGTAGCCTCCAGTGCTAAAATAAATCTAAAACAATTTACCTTTTTTAAAAAATTTTGAACCTTCTAAAAAACACCCGATATATATATATATATATATATATATACACATATATATATATATATAATATATATAATATATATATATATATATATATATATATATATATATATATATATATATATATATATATATATATATATATATATGTATATATATGTGCAAAATTGAGAAACGCTTCATTTAGGTAAACAATTATTGCGAGTCGACGTTTCGGACAGAGCCTGCCCGAAAAAGGATGGGAAAGGCCGGCATTCCCATCGAAAGGTCGACTCAAATAAATGTTTTCTTTAACGAAGCGTATCTCTCGCTATATATATATATATATATATATATATATATATATATATACATACATACATACATACATACATACGTACACACATACCATACATACATACATTGAACCGGGGTGCGCAGTGAGTGTAGTGGCGACGTCAAGGGCACTTAAAACCATATAACTTTCGAATGCGTCTTCTAGTCTTTCTATGCCAACGGGTAAAACTTATCAAAAGTCATTTCTGGACGGAGACCAAATCTTGCGTGGTAGTCCTTTTTTTCTGCAAACTGCTAGCTATTAGCCAAAGTTGGGAAGGTATTTTAGTAATATGACGTCATCCATTGAGCTAGTTTGCGGCCTCCGGTTTATTTTTAAGCCTTGGCTCACGTTCCGTGGTGCGTATCGGGCTTGTGTGTTTTCGGCACTTCCGCAGAAGATGAGGTTCTGCCGTCCGACGAAAGGGGTTTGTTTCTCCAGTAAGGCGCAAAGAAAGGAAGAAAAAATCTTGGGGGCCTTCTTAACCACATCCTTGATAAAGAAAGCGCGTTAGTCTGTAGCATGCCTACTGGGGTGTTTACAGTGAATGGCTCATGTTGTTCTTGCGATTTGCCCACCGAAACCCCGGTTGTAACCGTCACGTGGTCACGTCACCTCTCTCGACCAATCAGGGGGACCCATTAGGGCAGCTTGTGACGACGACATACAGTCACGTAAACTCTCTCGACCAGTCAGGGGGACCCATTAGGGCAGCTTGTGACGACGACTTACGGTCACGTAAACTCTCTCGACCAATCTGGGGGGCCCATTAGGGCAGCTTGTGATGACGACATACGGTCACGTAAACTCTCTCGACCAATCAGGGGCACCCATTAGGGCAGCTTGTGATGACGACATACGGTCACGTAAATTCTCTCGACCAATCAGGGGACCCATTAGGGCAGCTTGCGATGACGTCATACGGTCACGTCACCTCTCTCGACCAATCAGGGGGACCCATTAGGGCAGCTAGTGACGACGACATACGGTCACGTAAACTCTCTCGACAAATCAGGGGGACCCATTAGGGCAGCTTGTGATGACGTTATACGGGACGTCACACCTCTCTACCAATCAGGGGGACCCATTAGGGCAGCTTGTGATGATGTCATACGGTCACGTAAACTCTCTCGAGCAGTCAGGGGCCCCATTAGGGCAGCTTGTGATGACGACCAATGGTCACGTAAACTCTCTCGACCAATCTGGGGGACCCATTAGGGCAGCTTGTGATGACAACATACAGTCACGTAAACTCTCTCGACCAATCAGGGGCACCCATTAGGGCAGCTTGTGATGACATACGGTCACGTAAATTCTCTCGACCAATCAGGGGCACCCATTAGGGCAGCTTGTGATGACGACATACGGTCACGTAAACTCTCTCGACCAATCAGGGGCACCCATTAGGGCAGCTTGTGATGACGTCATACGGTCACGTAAACTCTCTCGACTAATCAGGGGGACCCATTAGGGCAGCTTGTGACGACGACATACGGTCACGTAAACTCTCTCGACCAATCAGGGGAGCCCATTACGGCAGCTTGTGATGACGACATACGGTCACGTAAACTCTCTCGACAAATCAGGGGGACCCATTATGGCAGCTTGTGATGACGACAATCGGTCACGTAAACTCTCTCGAGCAATCAGGGGCCCCCATTAGGGCAGCTTGTGATGACGTCATACGGTCACGTAAACTCTCGACCAATCAGGCGGACCCATTAGGGCAGCTTGTGATGACGACATACGGTCACGTTAACTCTCTCGACCAATCAGGGCGACCCATTAGGGCAGCTTGTGATGACGTCATACGGTCATGTTAACTCTCTCGACCAATCAGGGGGACCCATAGGGCAGCTTGTGATGACGACATACGGTCACGTAAACTCTCGACCAATCAGGGGGACCCATTAGGGCAGCTTGTGACGACGACATACGGTCACGTAAACTCTCTCGACCAATCAGGGGAGCCCATTACGGCAGCTTGTGATGACGACATACGGTCACGTAAACTCTCTCGACAAATCAGGGGGACCCATTATGGCAGCTTGTGATGACGACAATCGGTCACGTAAACTCTCTCGAGCAATCAGGGGCCCCCATTAGGGCAGCTTGTGATGACGTCATACGGTCACGTAAACTCTCGACCAATCAGGCGGACCCATTAGGGCAGCTTGTGATGACGACATACGGTCACGTTAACTCTCTCGACCAATCAGGGCGACCCATTAGGGCAGCTTGTGATGACGTCATACGGTCATGTTAACTCTCTCGACCAATCAGGGGGACCCATTAGGGCAGCTTGTGATGACGACATACGGTCACGTAAACTCTCGACCAATCAGGGGGACCCATTAGGGCAGCTTGTGATGACGTCATACGGTCGCGTAAACTCTCTCGACCAATCAGGCGGACCCATTAGGGCAGCTTCTGATGACGACATAGGGCACGTCACCTCTCTCGACCAATCAGGGGGACCTATTAGGGCAGCTTGTGATGACTTCATACGGTCACGTTAACTCTCTCCACCAATCAGGGGCACCCATTAGGGCAGCTTGTGAGGACGTCATACGGTCACGTAAAATCTCTCGACCAATCAGGGGGACCTATTAGGGCAGCTTGTGATGATGTCATACGGTCACGTAAACTCTCTTGAGCAATCAGGGGTCCCATTAGGGCAGCTTGTGATGACGACCAACGGTCACGTAAACTCTCTCGACCAATCTGGGGGACCCATTAGGGCAGCTTGTGATGACAACATACAGTCACATAAACTCTCTCGACCAATCAGGGGACCCACTAGGGCAGCTTGTGATGACGTCATACGGTCACGTGAAATCTCTCGACCAATCAGGGGGACCCATTAGGGCAGCTTGTGATGACGTTATACGGGACGTCACCTCTCTCGACCAATCAGGGGGACCCATTAGGGCAGCTTGTGATGATGTCATACGGTCACGTAAACTCTCGCAAATTTTGTGGCAGAGAACCCGGACATTTTTGTGAGACAAGTCCCCAAATGCTATCTCATTAAAAAGATGAGTGGCAGGCAACACCATACGAGGGGCGCACTGGGTGCCTGGTACTTGGAGTGCGCTGGTTTGAAGGGTGTGGTCTGTTTTCCGTTCTACGGGCACTGCTCCGAAAACGTTACAATGGACTCCTCCCTCACATTCGAAACCGGAAGATGTCGCAGGTAACTTCAGGGGCAACAGCGTGACTGATGCCATTTCGCAACTTTTCCGACAGGTTGGCAGCCAAGAGAAAAAAAAATGTGTTCAGCCACGTGCGCGATTCAAACTAACGCCGGCGCCAGCGGAGTGGCTTCGTTTTTCGATGCCTTCGAGCACTCGGCCACCTCGGCAGGCTTTTCGTTTTTCCTGACATGGTATTTATTACACATGTTTATGAACAGGAAGGTGCAGTATATATGCACGCTATTTGCAGTGCAGTCAGCTAGCAGTTCTATTGCACTATTGTAGTTCTATTGCGGCCTCTTTAGTTGTTCTTTATCTTGGGAAACAGCGAGAACTACGATGGCTAGAAGTCCTGGCTGTACGGTGGGTGAGCGAGACCAACCTTTGTAGAACGGCAGCTCTACTTGAGCATGGCATTGTTCTCTCTACTTTAGTTGGGTCGAGCGTTGTCCAGGTGCATGACTGCCCCATTGCAGAAACTCAACCAACTAAGCACCATCACAGTGCCGAAAGGATGTGACTCTCACTTTGCGAACAGATGGCTATGTCACGAGATTTTTGCACCAAAGAGAGATCGTTTGCCCTTACTTCGTGGGCTGTCGCTTTGTCGCTGGTGAGTCCATCAGCCCATGATGAGCCAGTGAGTTATCTCCGGTTGCGATACGAAGCAGGAAGTTGGATGTAGTTAAAAAGGCTGTCCTCTATCGACAAGAGATGTACTCCAGGGCCGTAGGACATACAAATTTTCATCTGCATTTGCCATCTTTACAACTGGGCAGGCAAAAGTCGTTGGGCGCTGCTCGTGTGTCATCCGTGTTTCGTACCCAGAACCAACTGTTCAGCTTCAGTAACAATTTTCATACTTTACAGTGCACCTAGTCTTTGCTTTCTTGCCATAGACACGTTTCCGAAATCTGATCTATTTGCGAGGAGGCAACACCAACGCAGTTTGCGGCACCGTCCATTTTACACTGTATGCCATCATATGCACGTGTTCCATTGCTTCCGAATTCTTTCTCTCATTCTTCAATGCTTGTAAGGTCCCAACCGCGCCTCTGGTCGCTCGAGGAAGAACCTGGCGGAGAATAAGCACAGCAAGGATGACTCCTAAATCTGTCTTCCATTAATTGGCGTAACAGTTTTGACCAGACCCGATTCCAGGTAGTGCCCAACGGCCCGCTGAACCTTTGCACTGCTGCAGAGGGGACTTTATCTAGTATAGGGCTTGCAGCTAGCCGGAAGATAAAGCACTTACTCACGGTCACTGAGAGTGTGGTCCCGGCGAGTTTGGGTCGCAAGCATTATTTGTGCCGGGACTTCGGTATTCCCTATGCTGAGCCGTCGTTTGTAGTGTCATTCAGACGGGCTTGGAGAGCGCTCACTCCATGTGGGAGTGAGCGCTCTCCGGGACCAGGGGAGCGCTACATGTGCGGGAGTTGTTTTTTTTTGCGGCGTCCACCTTTTTGTTATTGGACGCAAAGATATCAGAGAAATTGCGAAGCGGCGGCTGCCATGTCGGCCCGGTTGGTTGGGCGCCGATCGGCATAACTCCACTAGTCCCAGCGTAGCCCCATGCTACGCTTGGCCCACGAGTGGTGCAAACTCATTTCCTGCTCTATGCACACATCGTACAGCCAGTAATTAATTTCTTGTTTAAGGAACACTGACGACAGCTTCATCAAATTTTTATTCTACTATAAGAATAAAAATTGACCCTACAGCTTTATTGCTGTGTTGGTGTTTGTCCGGCCGCGAAATACGCATTTTATTTGTCCCGCCCACGCTGCGGGGCTCGTCACTTCACTCTGGTACGGCCCACACTAGAAAAGGAAGGTCATATGACCAGTGCACCACGGAGTGGCGTTTGGCGCGAGATGGCTAAAATTTGTTGAGCCACAGCGACGAGGTTAACGGCTTTTTCGAAGTTCCTAAACTTGTACGACTGTTACTAAAGGCCACCTACAAATATCCAATTGCAAACAGGCGCCTAACCGTAATAGTTTAAAGTAAACTATCAGAAATTAGTTAACCAGCTTACTAGTTAGCATGAATCACTTTTTTCTTTTTGTCCTGCCGTACAGGTAGTACTGCTCCGCAGATGTCTTTGTACCTTAAAAAGCTTGTTTTGAAAAATTAATGGCAGCTATTCCTGAACAGCTGGTATATTATTGTTTACGCATCAATAGAAAGCAACATTTTTTTGTCTTTTTTACGTGCACAACTTCGTAAAGCTGCGTATGTGCTTTGCACACTTAAGACACTGTGTCCTTTGAATGTACAAGTATACTCCAGGGGCCGGATTCTAAAGGCTATGTTCTGTCAAGCCTATGTTCTTATTGCCACAAGGGCTGTAGAAAATATTGAAATCGATGTCGCATAAGTGAGACACCAGTTAGAGCATGCCGTCGCTGAGTGGCGCGCGGCCCGGTGACGTGCCTAATATCGCTTTCCAAACAAAGTCCCAATGGGTGAGAAAAACTGAAAAAATCTTCCCAAAAGAAAGTGGGTGAGAGTTATTGCACGAGGTTATTGCATCATACAGCTTTTTTCAGTAGCGCATCCACGCAGGTAATCAAGTACCGGTGGCCTTGGCAAGGTGAAAAACCATAAAAAACCGGCGTCGGGTGGAGGAAAAGAAGTATTTTCTTTATTATGATCATCTTTATTTTATCTCCTCGAGCTCAGCCGGAGCCCGAGCCTTCCTGTCACGCGGCTCGTGCCGCTTCATCTTCCTCGCGTGCTCCCATCGTCCAGAAGCTGCGCTTCTCGCCCGTAGTGGGTATCTGCCATTTTACTTGAGGCCAACCAACCAACCAACCAACCAGCTGCTACAGATCATTCTGGGACCGCTGTTTGAGCGCTCTGGTAAGAGCGAGGTGACGACCAGACAGCGCATGCTGACTCGCCTGGAGGAGCTCCGCGTCTTGCACCGGCTGCTGAGGGAAGACCGGGGCATGCAGATGGCCAACCCAGGACTGGTGGCAGCGTGGCGTGACGTGGCAGGTCCGCTGTTCGGTCACCTGTCGGTGCTGCTCTTTCTTCTGCAAGCCAGGGTGCTGCCAGACAACCGGGTGAGCGAAGACTTCTTGCTCTACCCGTGCACCACCCTCCAGATCTGTTGCCAGCAGGCCAACAGGGGCGAGGGCAAGAAACTTCTCGTGGACATCGTGCTGGTAGAAGCGGCCCTGGGAGACGCGGCCGACTCCGGCAGTCCCCTGCGAGTGGACTCCCCGCCACCAAGCATTCACAGCGCCACCGACATCTATCTCGAACGTGGTCTCGATCCTTGGACACCGCACGTCGTCACCTACTACATCCTGCTGCACATCTCCGCCACCATCCTCCAGAACTATCCAGCGGCCACAGAAAAGCTGAAGTTCTTCCTGTCTGCATTTTACGTGAGCACTGACATGCAGAGCCTTGTCCAGGACATGTGGCACCTCGATCATGGCAACCATGAGGAAGGGGAGGAGTGCCTGCTGCAGGCGGATCAGCAGGCAAGTGCAGAACTCCGGTCGCTTCTGGGAGCCCTGTGGGCCCACGCCGTGCGCCTGCTGCTCCAGTGCCAGCTCCCGCTGGTCCTGCGCTGCCTCGACAATCTGCTGGTGGCCTCAACGCGCGAGCAGATGGCACTGGAGCTGGACGAGCTTATCCACAGGCACGGTCACGTGTCCAGCCTGAAGCAGCTACCGGGATGCATTATGGCACTGGCCAGAAAATCGAAAGTGTGGGAAGCCCGTGAGCTGCTGGATCTGCTTCTGCAAGTGCCGTTGCCTGCCGCGGAAGAAAAGCAGCTGGTCAGCTTCTTCTGCGAGCTAGCCGAGCCCATCTGGATGTGCCACGTGATGCTGCACTTCCTGCAGTGCAGACGTCCCCATGCCACCCTGCCGCTGACTGGCTGCCTTCAGGAGCTGTTTCAGGAGGGGAGGACGCTGTGGTCACACCTTCCCGAGGTACGGCAGAAGGCGTCTGCCACGTTGGAGCTTGTGCAAAGCTCCTTACGGTCGATGCAACTGCCAGCATCGCACCTGAATGCAGCAGCACTCAGGCGAGACCAGTTTGTCGCACCAGTGCAATACCTGGGGTTTGTGCCCACCCGGGAGCCCCACAAGGACACCACGCTCTGCCTGGCAACGCAAGTGGCTGCTGTGAGAGTCACCATGGATGCTGCAGAAGCCTCAAACGGACCCGCCAAGCCGTCTGCTCCAAGTCAGCTGGAGGAGGATGCAAAATCGATCCTGTGCATGCCTTCCGTCATTGTCTGGGAAGGCCATCCACGAGGGACTACCTCCGCGGCGCAGCCACCAAAAAGCATACCTACCTCCATTCTCAGGCGGCTTCCCGTGGACCTCCCATCTGCTGTCTCCACGCCAGTTGTTCTTCGAAGGGTCTACGGAGAAGAACATGCTGGCGTCTGTCTGACGACCACAGAACTCGGCGAGGATGTCTGGCCAATACCTGCAGATCCATCAGTTGGGAGCCTAAGATTTGCGATGTCAGACTGGAACAGTTCGCAAGCTAGCCGTGACATCACTGGTCAGAGCCTAGGAGACTACTATATGCTGTCTCCGCCTGTGGAGCACGCAAGCCGTTCAAAGCAGACATACATTTCTAGTGACCGATCCAGCGAGTTCATGACTCCCACGGACAGAGACAGCGACGATTGTGGCATTGATCTGCAAGACAGCACTCCGGGACCGGTTCGCTCTTCAGAGCCGGTGCCAAAGCAGCCTGGTCCCAGTGTGCAGCGTCCTCCTAGAGTGCAACCCAGGAGTGCGGACCGGGATATAGATGGGAACAAGGCACTGGGACCGATAGCTGGTCAGACATCTTCTCCCGAAAGCAAGGCGCTGCTGCCAGAGTTCCTTATCCAAAAGGCTGCCAGGTGCCTTCACTCGCTCACTGCAGCCTTTTCAGGTGTTGCCGGGCCTGCTCAGCAAGAAGCCAAGGAGTCACTATCTCAGCCAGTGCCTGCAGCTGCAGCACCAAGCCTTCCAGAGAGTGTAAAGACGCCGGACGAAGAGGACCCGGATGGAGCACCACTTATGGACAGCTATGAGACCAGGGTTCCTGACAGTGAGAGGTGGCCACATTGCCTGCCACATGGAGCAGGTTTGAGTGGAGGCCCTGTGGTGACGGCACCTGAGGAAGAGAAACCAATACCCAGCTGGGGTTCTGCGGCTGCTGCGTGTGCATTGCGCAGTTTAAAACTGCACGTTTCGGCACTCCACATGTCGGCACTCCACACGTTAGTACTTCACTCTTCCACACTCCACACGTTAACACTTCACTCTTCGGCACTCCACACGTTAGCACTTCACTCTTCGGCACTCAACACGTTAGCACTTCACTCTTCGGCACTCCACACGTTAGCACTTCACTCTTCGGCACTCCACACGTTAGCACTTCACTCTTCAGCACTCCACATGTCGGCACTCCACACGTTAGCACTTCACTCTTCGGCACTCCACACGTTAGCACTTCACTCTTCGGCACTCCACATGTCGGCACTCCACACACACGTTAGCACTTCACTCTTCGGCACTCCAAACACACGTTAGCACTTCACTCTTCGCCACTCCACACTTCACTCTTCGCCACTCCACATGTCGGCACTCCACACACACGTTAGCACTTCACTCTTCGTCACTCCACACACACGTTAGCACTTCACTCTTCGCCACTCCACATGTCGGCACTCCACACACACGTTAGCACTTCACTCTTCGGCACTCCACATGTCGGCACTCCACACACACGTTAGCACTTCACTCTTCGCCACTCCACATGTCGCCACTCCACACACACGTTAGCACTTCACTCTTCGCCACTCCACATGTCGGCACTCCACACACACGTTACCACTTCACTCTTCGGCACTCCACATGTCGGCACTCCACACACACGTTAGCACTTCACTCTTCGGCACTCCACATGTCGGCACTCCACACACACGTTAGCACTTCACTCTTCGCCACTCCACATGTCGGCACTCCATACACACGTTACCACTTCACTCTTCGCCACTCCACATGTCGGCACTCCACACACACGTTAGCACTTCACTCTTCGCCACTCCACATGTCGGCACTCCACACAAACGTTAGCACTTCACTCTTCGGCACTCCACATGTCGGCACTCCACACACACGTTAGCACTTCACTCTTCGCCACTCCACATGTCGCCACTCCACACACACGTTAGCACTTCACTCTTCGCCACTCCACATGTCGGCACTCCACACACACGTTACCACTTCACTCTTCGGCACTCCACATGTCGGCACTCCACACACACGTTAGCACTTCACTCTTCGGCACTCCACATGTCGGCACTCCACACACACGTTAGCACTTCACTCTTCGCCACTCCACATGTCGGCACTCCACACACACGTTACCACTTCACTCTTCGCCACTCCACATGTCGGCACTCCACACACACGTTAGCACTTCACTCTTCGCCACTCCACATGTCGGCACTCCACACACACGTTAGCACTTCACTCTTCGCCACTCCACATGTCGGCACTCCACACACACGTTAGCAGTTCACTCTGCGGCACTCCAGACGCCGGTACTACAAACTTCGGTACTGCGAAATTCGGCACTGAACACATTGGCACTGCCTATGTCGGCAATGTACAGGTCAGCATGGCTAATTCTGGTATGCCTGCTGAAGCGAAAGGGCCCACTACTCTCTGCGACAATGAGGGTACTGAGCTAGTAGAAGACCCACCGATCAGAGCCTGTTCTCAGGCGTTAGCTGTCTGCCTAAGTGTGCCAGTGTTCGCAGTAGGTGGGGAACAACACACTCCCGAGGAAGAAGAGTCTGTTAATGAGCAGCACGCAGTCATCGGTGCTTTCGAAGCCCCAGAAAAAGAAAGGAGGAGGACGATGTTGTTATTTTGTCAGACATCTCCTCAGAAGCGCTGTTGGACCACTCTCATGGAAAGCCCAGAAGCCAGCTCATCGAGGTTCTCTGGCAAAAAGCACGAGGGAGACTGAGGCACCACTGGCCAAGCTCAGTAACATGCAGCCGTCGCTGTCAATGGAACCACTCGAAGCGGCGCATGATCCCTCTGCAGGGTTGATGACGCCAGTAGAAGAGCACCCGCAGATGAGCCGTCTCTTTCCAGCGAAGTTGCCTGCCCTGTTACAGAAGGAGACCTGTCCCCAATATCTGGCGTTCTCCTCTCAGGAGGTGCGCTGATGACACCGGCAAAATAAGCGCACCTTTGAAGACAAATCTGTTCAAGTCAACGAAACTTTTGCTTTGTTCCAGTTGTGGACAGTCCTCTTGTTAAAGCTGGGTGAAGACTTTTAGCGAAAATTAATACGTTTATAATATGCGCGGGATATTTATATTGTATTTTAAATATTTTCATTTATGAATGCGCTAGAAATGTGTAGGATAGGTTCCTGAAGTGTCCTTCTTTCTATTCAAAATATATTCGTGAAATTTGTTTAAAATACTTCACCTAAGGCATGCTTTGAGCTCTTTACAAATGCGTGAAAAACCATGTTTGCGAATTTAGTGTCTTGGCAATGTATTAAAGGTGTACTTTCGTAAATGTGAAATTCGTGTAAATTATCCTTCAATTCTAACAAATGGGCAGCCCTCGTAAGCATATCTGCAGAACAGTTCAAGCTGCGTGAAACAATCTAGACCTCGATATCGAGTTTCGGGGAACAGTCGAAACGCTTAATTTGCTGCCCTCTTTTTGGGACTCATAATTTCTAGCAGGCAGATAACCGCCACTTAATTACATTTCGTTTGGAGAACGTGACATTAGACCGGGCAGTGGGAACTTCCGGGCCCGAACCTGCCAGCGAAAAGGACCGGGACTCTCAAGGCCGGCCGGCTCCAATAGGTTCCGTGTAAATGTTGGTTGACAGTTCGACTCCTAACCGATGCCTGACGCAAGTTGCGACTAGCAGTTTCGGTTCTAGATCACCCGCAGGTTCGAACGCTACCAGTCCCGTACTAGTGCGACAATTTGGGGGCCCATAATCCTTGCTCCAGGAACACCTGACTGGCAAGATGGCGTGGCGTTTCTCGGGAGGTATATGCAAGGCAAGACAAATGCTGCACGTGTGGGAACACTTCCAGTATTCTGACTTCATTTTCAGTCGACATTTGCGCTGTAGCGACGTCTCTCGCGGTGAAGTGCTGTCACGTGACCTTGCGTCGTTTTCGACCTCGTGACATTGCCGCGTTTTCTTAGGGATGTGCCTCGTAATGGTTGTCACGTTAAAAGGGTCATAACTGAAGAAATAACGATAATGTAGACGCAGGTGTACTACTTTACTAGTGCACGTTTAGAAAATATGCGCAACACAAATGAAAAAGAAATAATGCAGATGACTCCAAAATAAAAGAAAAAGAAGTATGTAAGCACTTAGCATAATGCTGTGAAAAGAAAAATTGCACAAGAAAAACTGTAACAACCCAAATAAAAAAGAAAGTATCAAAGCAGAATTCACAAACCGAGAGTTTCAGGCAGAATTTGATTAGACTTGTAATGCCATTTACAGGTCAATTTATAGTTTCTGGCTACTTTTACCTCGATCGACAATTCCTTCCATATTTTGGCTCCGGAAATTTCGACCGCCTGGGGTTCTTTAACGCGCACTGACATCGCACAGTGCACGGGCCTCTAGAATTTCGCCTCCATCGAAATTGGGCCGCCGCGGCCGGGATCGAACCCGCGTCTTTCGGGTCAGCAGCCGAGCGCCGTAACCACTGAGCCACCGCGGCGGGGCTTACCCTGCAGGGCCATCACCAAAATTGAGCTTTGCTTGGTCCATGGCCATGCACACCCATTCCCACACCTAGTCTGAGGCTTCATTTTCTTCGCATGAGTCATCGTCGATATCGCTGGGAGCAGGCTAAACGTGCTTTTGCATTAAAAGTAAACGCATGTGCATACAGCTTGATGCACACGTCAGTCGTGTTCAGCAAAAGAACGCATTCACGTTTCGCGCCATCTTCCGCGAGGTGTGGCTGGCTCATGGCAACACTTTATTGCGATGTGCTGTTTGAAAAATCTTCACATGGTTCGGGATGCTGGCGGCAGCTGATGTGGGCGGCACTCAGCTGGCTGCACTTGGTTAGCGATGCCAAGGCCAGCAGACGACCAGGTTTGCACTCGACCATTCGTTTTGGAAACAGCCAGTGCCAAGCTACACTTGAACTACCGGAACTAACGCTACACGCTCGCGGCATCGCTGTAGAGCTTTATGCAACTGTTGCAGCGAGTGCACCCAAATCGAAGCGACTGAGTGATATCTGGAACCCGCTCCCTACCATTTCTTGGAAGAGGTGACTCGCTTTCCCACCGCTAATCCACCGCATGATGAAAGTGGTGGTAAATAAACTGCTGGCACGGCAGAAAATTTCAACAACTGATTTTATTTCTGCATGAGCGCTCTTTTAAAGGCTTAAATTAAATGCACACAGATTTTTTCTAGACCTCAATTGTCTCTCATTTCCGTGACCAAGAAGTATGCAATGACAAACCTGTGACGCCATTTGTGTAGCGGCACGACCACGACCGGACTCGCTGCCTCGAATCCGACCGTGGCATGACTGGCCCAAAACCAGATAGAGAAAACAGTAAGGCGCTTCGTGTGGTGTAGGGTGACCCTCGCTGTCTGGTTTCTCTTCGCGGGCGTGGCAGCTCGAACAGTCTGTTGCTTCCTCTGGCTCGACCGTCACACAAGGGGGCTTAACCTTCTCGTCTCAGGCCTGTGGTACGGGTCATCTTGTTGCGCCGGCATTTTGGCTACAACAGGTCACATTGGCCGCGTTTGCGTGGGCTGGGCACGACACTCGAGTGACTGCGGCATCACTGAGAGCGAGAGAGGGATACCTATACGCACAGCGGGGTGAAAGAGTCTGACGATGTTGAACAGTTTATTTATTTATTTATTTATTTATTTATTTATTTATTTATTTATTTATTTATTTATTTATACTGCAGAGTCGCTTTGACTCCAAGCAAGGGTGAGCACAAAATATCACAATGAAATACCATAAAATGCACTTGAATACATAGACACATGATACGATCGTGTGCATATTACAGTATACACATACATATCAAACGAACAGACTGCAAGTTCACACACTGAAGGCTCTCAAATTAGAAAGAAACGTTTCCAAATTTGGGCTAACTACTACGCACTTCAGCAGTTTGTTCCAGTTGACAAGTGTGTTCACAAAAAATTGAGTATTTAAATGTATTACGATGAACTCGATATTCTTGAGTCATTTTTCCAGTTTCCGCATCCGCTGGCGCCCTTGCTGTCGTCTCCGACACTGCTTGGCCTAGACGCTTAGTCTGCACCTCACGAGGCCCCTCTTTCCTCCTTGACAGCGCCGAGAACGCAGATATTTTCGAAGCTATTTCAAAAATCGCTCACTATTGGTGCTTAGACAATTCTTGTGAGGCTAGCGAAAGCTTATCGCGTCATTAACTTTGAGTGAAGCATAAAAACTCACAGCACAGTTACCACTGAGTAACGCAAGGTCCTGTGACAGTTGTGGGGGTATTTTCATTTCCCGCTATATTTAGACAAAGAATTTGAGAGTGACATACATATGTGACTGCACAGATTTCTCTTTTCATTTTTCAGACATACTCGCACTTGCTCTTCGAGTAGCAGTTCTCTCCCAGTGCTTGATACTCACGAAGGAAGCCTTGTGATCTGAGAAGTCGGAGGAGATGTGTTTGAGGTGCTGAACCAAAAGTCTGTGCATGCGTTTTGGGAGGTAGTCAGAACGGTGGGAGGAGTCACGAGCGAGAGGAACTACGCCGTCACTCGTGACGTCACTGGGTTCGGACAACTCAGCGTGGTTGGTTGCCACAGCCCGTCTTAGTGACGTCATTTGTTATGTCAGTGCAACTCATGTCCTCCTTTCACAGTAACCCCTCCCCGAATGGTTGTCGCGGTTGCCGCCCTCCGGTAACGCCGACTATAGCGCCAGCCCACAACGCGGACGTTAAACCCAAGAACGAGTCTAACAGCAGTCGCTGTTGTGTGCGGCAGGACGAGGACGTGGCGCTGCTTCTAACCACTATGTGAATCTCCTGACCCGACACTGTTGGTGTAAACGCTGGTAGAGTAAGCGCGCGCTCATTTTCTCGGAAAAACCCACCGTCGGCCGCTTAGGCCACTGAGTCCAAAGCGAGCGCTAGCCGCGTGAGCCACGGTTCACGGCCTTGGAAGGAATCGATGTGGGCCGCGTCCAGTCGCCGGCCGACAAAGCGCCTATATTTATCGCGCCGCTCTTGTTGACACGAGGTCCGGCAGCGATAAGACGGCCGTTGTCGTGTGTGTGCTTTCACAGGCCGCTCGCTGGTGGACACAAAGCCGCGTACGGCTATACTTCGATCGCGAACGGTTCGCTCAGGAAATCTTTTTGCGGACGCCGTAAAGCGACCCAAAGTTTGGGTCAATCTGCCGATACGTTTACTCCGTTTTTGGGACGCACGGCTACTAGGAAGCCGTTACGCATTGTGTAATGAGAAGCATTAAAACGAATAAGTCGGCTAGCGAGTGTGGTAAAAGCTGCAGTTCCAATCGCAGCCTTCCAATCGATATATCGTTCCAATCGTGCACCGCCTGTAGAGACGCCAAGGTACGTAGATGTAATTTTTAGCGATTGCTTCCATACAAGTCCATAATCCCAAATCATGGTAGCACGATGGATGGATGGATGGAAGACAGGAGCGTCCCCTTTGAAATGGGGTGGTGGCAGTCGCCACCATGCTCGGCTTTTTTTCTTTATTTTTTGTCTCACTTTGTTCTAAATTCTCATTAAAATTCGCCATCATCTTTACGTACGGTTTCCTACACTTCTAACCTTATGTCACCTCTCTGCTTTTCAGCCACCAATCTTCCAATCGCTTTTTGCTAACTTCCACTGCAGATTTATTTACATGACCATTGCTATCTTTAAACCCCAGGGCCTCAGGAAGAGTGACTGTGCCTGCATCGACATCCGGATGGATACCATCGCATTTGAGTATGAGGTGTTTCATTGTTTCTACAGGTTTACCACACACAGCAGACGTGACATATCCTTCGTCCATATCTTTTTGTATTTGCGCAAAAGTGGAGAGACCGTGCGCAAATGTGGAGAGACCACGCGAACTGACAGAACTGCGCGCCAGCGCTTTCTCTCGGCGCAGCGCCTGCTTTCGAGATATGCATAGGGTGCCTGACCAAATAAGTTAACCCGTCTTTCTACCCATTTCTTCCAGACACGCCTTTATACACAGACAAATCGCAACCACCGCCATTCCCGTGGTCTCTGCACTTTTGCGCACGACTGTACGTTCTAAGGCACTCGGACCCAGCTTGCCAGCGTACCCTGGTTGGGGGAGGAAGGGGGGGGGGTTGTTTTACCAGGAGTTACGCAAAAAAATGACGGAGGTCTTTAGGCCAAATGCGAATTTGGCCTAAATCGGTTAGGGCAGATGCGAATTAGGTGCGCTAGCACTTCGATTTTCACTTCGGTTTCGGTTTTAGGCCCGGTTTTCCAGGTCAAGCAAGCTTCAGACAAAGATCGGCGAAATCGGTTAGTGGGGGCCTCTGTGCTAGCGCACTAAAACTGGAGGGGGACACTTAAGCTCCGCCTTAAGGGAATGGCACGATAGCGTTAGTGGGCTAGTGTCTGTATATGTGGAATTGGCCATTGTCTACTTTACAGTCATAGGTCCCTGGGAGTCCCCATACCTCTCCTGGCGCAGTGGTGCAGCGGTTGAGCGATTGTGCAACTGCCCTGCGATGGCGGGTACTGCGCAGGCGCTTGTAAGACCAAGGCTGCTCTTCCCGTGTAATCCGCGTCGCCAGGCTGACAGTGGCGAAATCGGCGAGTGGGGGTCTTAGTGCCAGCGCACTAAAAGGGTTGACGTCATGAATACGTGTGTACGGTTCAGCGCGGATCCTGAAATGTCTTACAAGTTGTCACTGTCCACGGGCCCAACCTGTCCCTCTAGAGCGCTGTTTCCTCTCAGCGGCGCACCAGCCAAGGTTGGTTGAAAGAGGTCGCAAAGGCGATGGCCAAATTCGGCCCAGTGTCACTTTCCAGTGGCATCAGCCGGAAGCGAAACTAATGGGTGTGGGGACTAAATTTAAGAAAACAGTATTTAAGAATGTATTTAATGTTCATACCTGTGATGTAACTAGCGAAAAAGGACAATGCACAATCCAGAGCTTCATATCATACAAGTGGTGGTGATGGTGGTGCTCACGTCCAAGAGTGGCTGTAGTCAAATAACATCTGCATTGATAAAACTTCTGATGCTCGTGGGGCGCAAAGAACATCAATATCTAAATAATGAGCCTGTTTAACGTCAATGGGAGTCGATAGTTGAGCATCTGGTGGCCGCAATTCGTCAGTACAGCGGATAATGTACAGTGTGGCTTGTGACGTCTATGGAGTGTGAAATTTCTGGAGTGAGGCTAACTGGTAAATCGCGTTTAAATGAATTTTCCTTCTTTTCTTTAATATTTGTTTAACCAATAAATATAAAGATTCAGCGGGTTTACAATACTGAATGTGTTAAATAAATGCTTGGTTGCATGTCCGTAAGGAAAACCGTAGATTATTCTAAGCATCTTTTTTTTTAATACACATAATTTTTGTTGGTTTCGATTTGTTGTGGTGGCCCATACCAGAGTACAGTAATCCATTTGGGAACAGAATGAGGACCGGTACACCTTATGATCTGAATGATTTTGCTATTTTTGTGTTCTCCAATTTATAGTGAAGTTCGTTGGAGGTAGTAGAAATCTTTTTTTTTTTTGGGGGGGGGGGGCAAAAATTTACTATTTTTGATTTGGCCGCATTAACGGCGATGAATAAGTATCTGCCGATGATTCTAATTTCTTTAGCATATTTTGCGCACAGGGTGCTAGGTCGAAGCTGCTGCCAGAAATAATTATGCTCGTGCCGTCCGCATACATGATTAAACGCGTGGTAGGTTCTACGATGACAATATCGTTCATATAGGTGTCGAAGAGGAGTGGCCTTGATATGCTGCGATGCGATACTCCGCCCTGAACGTGTCTTACTGCTGAGTTAAAGTAATTAATTTGGACACACTGCGTGCGACATGACAGAGAAGCTTCAATTAACCGAAGCAATTTCCGTCTTCATAACGAGTAGCTTATAAAATATGCTTCATTTATTTCATCCAACGCTTTTGTAAAATGTGCAGATTCCGCGTATAACGTTCTTCTGTTCTAAACTATTTAGTATGAAAAAAACTACGGCGGCACTTTGGCAGCCTAAAGTGCGCTAGGCGAGAGCTTTTGTCGCACTACTTCGTGTGCCAGTGACTGCCTATGTTTGTTACGGTTTCACCGCTTGGGAGCCATCCTCCTCCACTAGCTGCCGCACACCGACTGACGATGAAGCAGCGCTCGACGCCGCCGCGCCGACAGCTCCACCTGTCGACGAAGATGACGTCACCTTTTGGCAGCTGCGCTCATCGATGAGGCACCCCAGGCGCTGGATGTAACGCCGGACGGACGGACGGGGGAATGAGACATTAAAGGGTTTCGCCTTAATATGTCCCATTTACCCTTCAGCCTGGCACATATTGCGCATGTCATCATCTTGTGCACATTTTTTTTAACTTCACGTTCTAACACATCCTTCTCTTCATGGATCATGAGGAGCCCGTACGAATACTCCGCTGCTAAGGTGCACAAGAAAAGGACATAAAGCAAGACACCGACAAGACGTAGCGCAAACTGACAACCGTTTTATTCACAAGGTGGACTGGCCTGTATTTAACTTTTGACGAAGATTGAGTGCTAAAGAAACAAACACCCAGAAAAGTGACATGTGCTCTGAAATCAAACCCACATTAGATATAACCCCTGAAATATTTGATACGTGTTACCATGTCTGTAATAAAAATTTTGACGTTAAGAGCGCCCTCGTTCGTAATAAGCCAGCGTTCGTTAAATCTGCGGCCGTTATAAGTGAGCTCTACTGTATATACAAAAACCTTCTCTTGGCGTCCCTGGTCTGTCATGGGCTTCCCTATCGTAAGAGCATCGGTCAGTCCTGCCTTGCGGTCACGACAGCAGCGTGACGAAGTGGGGACAGAGAAAACTACGTCAACGCCGCGATTTGCCCGTTTGCTCTGATTACGAAGCACTGAGGAGTGCAGAATACGCCAGCCTATAGCGTACTCTACAAATTTATTGCCTAGGATTTAGCAGTTTGGGCCGATTGCATCAGCGTCGGGTTCCATTCGACAAAGCTATTGTAGCGACAGCCACATTACGCCAGGTTTTCGCCTCTTCGCCGTCGCCGCCCTTTGAGTTGTGGCGACACTGTGACGTCACACCACAGCCCTCGATTCTCCAGCAACTCGGCTCGTCGCGATTGCTGCGCGGGCGTACGCCGTTGCCTGGCAACCGCCACAACTGGCGCGCTCGCCGCGCCCTCTGTGTGCGTCACACCACGGGCCTCGATTCTCCGGCAACTTGGCTCCACGGGCCTCGATTCTCCGGCAACTCGGCTCGTCGCGGTCGCCGCGCGGCCGCCGCTAATGTCGTTGAGCGCACGCTGCGCCCTCTGTATGACGTCACACCCCGCGCTGTGATAACCGGGAGTATAGAAGGGGAGAGCTTGCGTCGCCGCAGCCATATTTTATAGTTGAGGCCACAGTATGGATGGTGTGAAGTCGGCCAGCCTGAAGGAGGCCAGGGATCGCCGTAGAAATGAAGTGGAGACGGCCAACACCACCTAGATTACTAGAGGGTGTTGAGACGGCGCGCTGAAGAGGCTCAAGAGGAGCCAGCCAGAGGAGCGCAGCCGGGGCTCTGTAGCTATCGCTACTCGACTAGGTTTAATCAGAGCTAAACCACAGCTAAATTTTATGACCTCTAAAATGAACGCTTGAAAATTTAATGGAAGTAGTTTGCCCGAGCACCACAAAAAAGTAGTTCGCCTAATTAAGAAATTAATTTATAAGTTTCGAGTGTTTTTTTCAGTGACCTTCAAGACGAAAATTGTAAACGCGGGGTCAAAAGTACCGGGCCCTAACTGTTTTTTTTTACTTTTTTTCATCTTTAGTGCAACAATAACACTAAGCAGACGGTGTACTGCTGTGCCTTAATTTGAATTTTTGGAGGAAGACAAAGTGGCCTCCTTGTTCTGCCCGTGTCTTCTTTTGCGCACTGTTTGGTAGTACGTGCCTTAATGAACTTAGCCCAGTTCCAGATGGATATGAAGATACTTTTTTGCGTGCGTCGCTTAGTGCTATTTTCCCTCCACACTGTTGATTTCCTACCTTGTCGCAGCTGTGCGCAGTTGCCAGACGTACCATCGTTAAAGCACCAATCTGTCTGCCTTATCGATTGGTTTCGTCCTTCGTGTCTATACGGTTCATAAAGCGTACAAGTCGTTAGATGAGAACATAAATCGATCGATTTCTTCGAGCGGCCGGGCTCGAAAACTGTGCGCGCAGAATAGAGCGCAAGTGTTGTAGGCTGTACGGAGATGGAAATGTGGCGCTACTACTCGCGCACTTTTCGTCTTTTCCGATGTGCAGTCGGAAAGACGCCTTTCTTGAAAAACAGCACAGCGCAGTAAGCTGTATCTGTGCATTCGCCCTGTTGTTGGACAAAAATGTTTAGTATTGGAATATTATAAGTTATAATACTAAAGTTTTAAGTTACTGCAAAGGAAATCATTCATTCTTCCGATGCGTGGCAAAATCTTTCTTTTAAAATTTTTCCACCGCTCGCAACGAGTAGTTGAGGCTGACGTAGAAAACCAGTGGGGAACGTTTCTAACGTTAGCGAGAGCTTTAATAGCAAAAAAAAAAATGTGAGCCTGCCGAGGGGAAATCTGGTGACCTATTGATTGTTAGTGAAATATTACGATATGAGGGAAAAAATGAGTTCATAAACTATTGCCCGTTGAAAAATGCTTTTGTCCAGAATTACTGGGCACGAATGGAAGTGGCGCAGTTTGGGACCCGCCCTGCTTCCTGCCCTGAAAAAGGTGGACAGTTTTTGTTTCAGTATTATTTGATGTTAGTTTTTTTTTTTGTTGAAGTAAGGCTCCCTTGGTAGACTGACCTGATCGGACTGCATCATAGATTCAGAGATCTCGGCGAGTCATACCACTCCTGGCGCAGTGCTCCGGCAGGTGGCTGTTTTAAACGCATCCACCGGTGGGGCTTGCGAGAACAAGGCTGCTCTTGCCGAGCTCCCCTGAGGCTAAGTTTTGCACAGGTAGTTCTTCGGAAATCCAAGTGAAACTTGTTGCTGGGCGAGTTGGTGCATATCCTTCGGTAAACGTTAGTGCAACACAAAACAATCACGTGAAAGGAAGGCAGGACGACGCGCTACCTAGAACAACGGTCTCCTCAAGAATGGGCAAGAAGAGAACGTTGTGTCCTCGAATAAATGCGCAGACACGTGCGGGACTAAACATGACCGTAGTGTGGATTGAAAAAAGGGGGTAGTTTATCACGTGCCCCTCACATGTGGTGTGGCGTACATTGGCCAAACTGGGCGCTGTTTAAACGAAAGGTTAAGAGAGCTTGAATGGTCAGTGGGGACTGGAACAGGGTCTAATTTGCCGCTTCTTTGCAAGGGCTGCAGTGGGGGCTTGTGCAGGTCCATTCTTGGGGAGACCGTTGTTGTAGGTAGCGCGCCGTCCTGTCTTCCTTTCACGTGGCTGTTTTATACTGCGATAACGTTTACTGAAGTTCTTCGGGAGGCGGTCTCTCGACCAATGAGCTGATTAGCATGGGCAGGGTGGGCACGTGGCAAAATGCATCGCAGCGCTCTGTCAGCAGCAGGCGACCGGGCCTAGCCATTTTGTGCCGTTGGCTGCGATATGCAGCCAGGGGTGAGGCCCAGTCGCCTTTTGCTCGTTGGCCGGGACGCCTGGCCCATACGCTTGAAAACTGTGGGTACATCTCAGTGAACACCGACGGAGGACCGAATGGACGCAAAATAGACGACGAATAATGGACAGCTTATAGAATGCGGCCCCTGGTCACTACTTCTCATATTGTAGTAACGTAAAGTTCCTCGTATAAATCTTCGACAACTGCAACACTGAAACGCGGAGTCCGCAGCACAGGTAAATATTTTTCGAATTCGTCAAGCAACCCAGAACGCTAAATGTTATTTGATTTCATTTTATTACCATAAAGGCCCCAATAAGGGGTGTTACATAAGGGGTGGCAAGATTAAAAAAAACAGTTTACATTTTCAACAAACTGTGATGAGCACGTGATGATAACAATGTTGTTTGGAAGGCCGTTCCAGTCTGCGGCTGTGCCAGGAAAAAGGGAATTTGAAAGCGTGACAGTGCGAGAACGATGACGGGCAATTTGTAGTTGATGGCTGGTACGATGAGATATGGAGGAAGATAATAAGGTGCGATGCGCATATAGCTCTGAAAAATTTTGTGAAATAAAGATAGACTGGCCATGCGACGTTGGAGCGATAAGGGTGATAATCCAGATGCTGTTTTTAAGGACGTAACGCTGATGTCATATGAAATACGATGAATGAATGAAACGTGCAGCGCGATTCTAAACAGATTCGAGAGCCTTAACAAGATAAGCTTGATGAGGATTCCAAATGGGCGATTCATATTCTAGTTTAGACCTGACATATAAGTAAAACAGCTTACTTATATATGATGTACCAACTTGCTCCGCCTTAGACCTGACGAATGATTTGTAGGTTAATACTTTACATGTAGAGGAGCATGATGTAGATTATGTTTTAAGAATCCTGACGTCCTGTTCGCTGACGATATTATGTTAGTAATGTGCAAACTCCAAGAAAGATCGCTAGTGATTATTATGCCTAAGTGCTTGTATGACTGTACTAGTTGTACAGGAACTTCAGAGATTACATAAAGTAAGATGCGAGGATTACGGCGACGGTGGCTGGACAGAGATTTACACTTATGTCAGTTAAGTTCCATTAGCCATTCATTACACCAGTCCTGAAAAGCATTTAGATCATTTTCAACAGAAGATTGGTCGGGGAGGGTAAGAATAGCACAATAAATTGCACAGGCGTCAGTGAGCATACGTATGTTAGATGTTACTTGTGACGGCAAATCATTAATGTATATGAGAAAAAGTAGCGGGCCCAGCACAGATCCCTGCGGTACGACTGACGTGACTAAGAATGGATTAGAGTTCTTGTTATTAACAGAGACAAACTGGGAACGATTAGTCAAATACTCTTCAATTCATTTCAAAATATCAGGGTGCAAGTTTAGTCCGATAGTTTTATCATTAGGCGCTTATGGAGTACTTTATCAAAAGATTTAGTAAAATCTAAAAATACGATGTCACTCTGTACATAAGAATCAAGGTTAGCGTGCAGATTGTGTAAGAATGTGGCAAGTTGGGTCTCACAGGACTAACCCCGGCGAAATCCGTGCTGTGCAGGATGGAAAAAGTTAGAATGAAGATGTGTCATGATGTGGGTATAGGTGACATCTTCCATGTTTTTGCAAGGAACACTAGAGAGATGGGGCGGTAAATTAGCGGTGAGTTCTCGTTATCTGATTTGTGGACTGGAACGACCTTCCCGTGTTTCCAGACTTTGGGAAGTTGGCCCGTGAGGAGCGACTGAGAGAATAACAAGCACAATAGAGATGAACATGTACAGCCCCCGTCAAAAGTATGCAGCCCGAGGGGTCTGCTTCTAAAGTGTTAAGCGGGACTCCTTAGCATATCTAGCAGTCCAAAGTTTGGCAGGATTGAAGACGCAATACCATTCCTCATTCGAGAGGTTACGGTCGCTGAGGATGCCAAACGAGGCATGCAGCAGGCTTCCCAAGCAAACCCCTTGGGCCTTATACTTTTGACGAGGGGGGGGGGGGGGTACCTTTGGTATTCTTCAGTATTTGAGCAATCGATATAGTTGATGCCGGCGGAGGATAAAAGTTTGATGTTTTCTGTTAGTGACAAAATTACTGCTGAAAAAAAAATGTAAGAGGAGGCGTGTTATTCTGAGTAATTGCGGGGTTTGAAGAAATGCCGGACGTGTTTCAAGTGTAAACACGGTTGAAAAGGCTGCGTAGAACGTGTTGGCGCATTCGGTATCAGAGATGGTTTCACCCGATGCATCGGCGGTAGAAATTGTGGGTGTGGGGCGCGGGTTAATGACTTGACAGAACCTACGGGGGTTAGTAATGAACACTTTAGGCAGATCGGAATGGAAACAAAGTACTTTTGGCTTCACGAATATTTAGAAAATAAGCTTTTCAGCTTTGCAGTACTTGTTCCATGCTTTTTGGCTAGCCTCCACCTGGCTGAACGTAGAAGACGCTTCTTTTTGTTTTCGAGGCGTTTCAGTGCGTTTGTGAACCAAGGGTTTTGGGGGTTAGTTCTTATATTAATTATTGGAATAAATCTATCTACTAAATCTTCAACTGTCCTCTTAAACAGGGACCAATTATCATGGATAGATCTTTGATTAAAGTTAGATTGAAAAATTTGTAAAAATGAACGAAGTTCATTATTTATTGCAGTATCGTTCGCTTTATCATACAGTCGGATGGTTCATTTGTTGGTTGAACGTAGAAGTGGTTTAATCGGGAAGTCTGCATTTATGACTTGGTGGTCGCTGACACCTGGTAGATATGTGATTGAATGAATGCATTCAGGGTTATCCGTTAGTACTAGGTCGACAATATCAGCGCAGTCTTCAGTCACACGGGTTGGTTCTGATTTTGCTTGAACGAGATTAAAATTAAGGCAAACGTCGAGAAATTTGTTTGTATTCCTGTTACCAACAGTGAATAGAATTTTCCAATCAATACTCGGAAAATTGATATCTCCGAAGAGGAGAGGGCTGGTGTTAGGGTGCTTGGTTTTAATTTATTTTACGCGCCACTCAGTTTTCGAGATAAATCTGGGTTGTTAGGAGGCTTATAGCAAACGCCAATAAGTACTGACTGAGGTGATGCACTGCACTAATGGGCGACCTCAGAGCGAAGGTAGGCAAGAAGCAGGTCGGAGATTCAGGCGGTTGGCGACCATAGCATAGGCACCAGGAATAGCAGGGGAGAGTTATTAGTAGAGTTCGCAGACAGAAATAATTTACGGATCATGAATGCATTCTTCTGCAAGCCCCAATGGCGAGACCAGAAATGAAATCGACTTCATACTATGCACTCACCCTGGTATCGTGCAGGTTGTCTTGGAAATGTGGGTTGTAGCGACCACAGAATGGTATTGTCTCGAATTAGCTTAGACCTGAGAAGGGAACGGAAGAAATTAGTAAAGCGGCAGCCCATTAACGAGTTATCTGTAAGAGGGAAAGTAGAGGAATTCAGTATATCGCTGCAGAACAGATATTCAGCTCTAACCGAGGAGGAAGGTCTTAATGTTGAAAGAACTAACGATAATCCCACAGCCATCATTACGGAGTGTGCGGTAGAAATAGGTGGTAGGACTGTTGGACAGGATACCGGCAAGCTATCTCGGGAGACGAAAATCTGATTAAGAAACGCCAAAGCATGAAAGCGTCTAACCCTATGGACAGAAAGAGCTGGCAGAGCTATCAAAGTTAATAAATAAGTGCAAGGTAGCCGACATAAAGAAGTTTAACATGGAGAAAATCGAGCATGCTTTAAACAACGGAGGTAGCCTAAAAGCAGTGAAGAGAAAACTAGGCGTAGGTAAAAATCAGATGTATGCGCTAAAAGACAAAGGAGGCAATGTCATTAGCAATATGGATAAGATAGATAAAGTATCCGAAGAGTTATACTGAAATCTATACAGTAGCGAATGTAATCAGAACGTTAATGAGAGAGGCAGTAGAGCACAGAAATAAGACATCCCGCCATTAACGAAGGAGGAAGCAAAGAAAGCCTTCAATGCAAAGGGGAAAAGCTGATGAGGATCAGGCAACAGCAGATCTCTTGAAGGACGGAGAGGAGATATGGCTAGAAAAAACTAGCCACCCTGTATACGCAATGCCTCATGACCTCGAGCGTACCAGAAGCTTGGAAGAAGGCTAACATTATCGTAATTCATAAGAAAGGAGATGTCAAAGGCATGAAAAATTACAGACCGATCAGCTTACTCTCTGTTGCCGACAAGGTATTTACTAAGGTAATCGCTAATAGGATCAGGCCAACCTTAGACTTCAATGAGCCAAATGATCAAGCAGGTTTTCGTAATACGCGTAGGTACTGGACAATCGGCCATATTCACACTATTAATCAGGTTATAGAGAAATGCGCAGAATATAACCAACCTATATATATATATATCGTTCACATCCCCGCCGCGGTGGCTCAATGGTTACGGCGCTCGGCTGCTGGCCCGAAAGACGCGGGTTCGATCCCGGCTGCGGCGGCTGAATTTCGATGAAGGCGATATTCTAGAGGCCCGTGTGCTGTGCGATGTCAGTGCACGTTAAAGAACCCCAGGTGGTCGAAATTTCCGGAGCCCTTCACTACGGCGTCCCTCATTGCCTGAGTCGCTTCGGGACGTTAAACCCCAATAAACCAATAAACCAAATATATCGTTCACTGATTACAAGAAAGCATTTGATTCAGTGGAAAGCTCAGCAGTCATGCAGGCATTACAAAATCAGGGTGTAGAATAGTCATGTGAAAATACTGAAAGATATCTATAACCACTGCTTAGCTCGCGTAGTCCTTCATAAAGTCAGTAATAAAATTCCAATAAGGAAGGGTGTCACGCAGGGAGACATGATCTCGCCAATGAGATTCACTGCCTCTTTACACGAGGTGTTCTGAGGCCTGGATTCGGAATATTTGGGGGTAAGAGTTAATGGAGAATACCTAAGTAATTTGCGATTCGCTGATGACGTTGCCTTGCTAAGTCACTCAGGAGATGAGCTGCAAAGCATAATCAATCAGTTAGACAGGCACAGCAAAACTGGAGGTCTTCAAATTAACATGCAGAAGACCAAAATAATGTTCAACAGTCTCGCAAGGGAACAGCAGTTCGCAATTGGAAGCGAGGTTCTGGAAGTGATAAGGGAATACGTCTACTTAGGGCAGGTAGTGACCGCTGATCCGGATCTTGAGAGGATCTAGAAGGATAAGAATGGGGTGGAGCGCGTATGGCAGGATCTCTGAGATCATGAATGGCAATTTACCAATATCCCTCATGAGAAAAGTATGCAATAGCTGCATCATCTTAGCGGTACTCACCTATGGGGCAGAAACGTGGACGCTAACGAAAAGGGTTCAGCTTACGTCAACAATAACGCAGCGAGCTACGGAAAGAAAAATGATGGGTGTAACGTTAAGAGATCGGAAGTAGGCGGAGTGGATGAGGGAACCAACGCGTATTATGACATCCTAGTCGAAATCAAGAGGAAGAAATGGGCTTGGGGAGGGCATGTAATGCGAAGGCAATACAACCGCTGGTCCTTGAGGTTAACGGAGTGTATTCCAAGAGAAGGCAAGCGTAGCAGGAAGCGCTAGAAAGTTGGGTGGCCGGATGAGATTAAGAAGCTTGCAGGGATACGGTGGCCGCAGCTGGACAACGACAGGGTTGATTGGAGAGACGTGGGAGAGGCCTTTTCCCTGCAGTGGGTGTAGTCGGGTAGATCATGATGAGAAGTGATGCATGATATAAAACCCATATTATTTCGATGTCTGATGAAATATTCATGGCTGGGCATGATAGTTCCTGGCTGGTCGCAACCAGTACCCCCCCCCCCCCCCCCTTCCTATCTAGACGATCATTGCGAAAAACGGGGAAATTACGCAAGTCTGCAAGGATTCCACCATCAGAAACATCAATGCTTAGCCACATTTCCGTTAATATTAGTAGGTTGCTGGCGGATGATGTGATTATATTAGAAAGGATGTCTCGCTTTGAAATGAAACTGCGAACGTTGATAAAAATTACTGACAATGAAAGTGCTTGTTGTTGTACATGCTTAGAATAGTGTGTCGGTAGGCGATGAGACTGTTGCTGTTTCACCTCTTTTACTGTTTGGGTCGCTTCATCGAATATGTAGCGTTTTGAACGATATGTAAAGTTTTGAAGCGAAGGGAGAAATTATCGGATATTTATTAGGCATAAGCAACTAATTGTTCGAGCATGATGAACTGGAACCGAAGAGTCTTTGCCAACACTGTAGTAAGTGCTTTTAAGTTTATTTCCACAGGAAAGAATGCTTTCTTTTATTTTGGATGAGGTGAATATTACGATGATCGGCCTGTTACGGTCAGTCGAATGACGCCCGAGGCGATGAACACGCTTGATTAGATTAGGGTCAATGGCAAAATCTAGGTGCGCAGATCAATGGCGAATGACTGTTTCTTCTGAGTTTGCCTTTATTTTCCGATTGGGGTTAAAGTCGGGAATTTTGTAAAATTTGGGGTTTTTACGGCGGGAGCGATTTTCTGCTGCGTCAACACCTGCTTCCAGTTTTTTCGATCTTGTAACTGAGTTCAGTGGTTCAAGTTTTCAGGGTGTCTATTCCAGAATGAAGAGCAGAAAGGGCAGCGTAGTGCGATTCCACAGCGTTTATGCGCTTGTTCAAATCGGTCAAGGTTGTGTCAGCAGCCTGCAACTGCTTTTTACTATCTTGTAGATCGGAGATTAATGTAGCTTGTCCAGTGGTTAGCTTCTGGAGCTCGGGAAGTACAGTACCGGAATAGTCGGGGCCTGGGTTAGTTTCTACAACACCTGACAATGGAAAAAGAGAACGGATGACACATGAACATTCTGCAATAATTCCAGCGCAGCATTGTGGACTCGGCAGTCGTATTAAGAAGTAATTACTGTTTTTTTAGCAGAGAAAACTTATTACTGACCTGCATTGTGAAAAGCAGAGGATTAGTAGACTGCGCGGTTGCACAGCGACCGAGTCCACAGAGGGATGGCGATGATAGCACGGTCTTTATAGGCGACGCAGACGTTGATGATCCTGGTGATGGGCCTGGCCAGGGCTGATCCGAGATGCGGCACTCTGACGACAGTGAAGGCAGGTGCGACATTGGTGACGGTCCCAGTTGATGAAAAATACTGCTTCTATGGGTGTCCAGGGTCATGGGAGATGAAAATCCACAGGGGGCAGACGGCAGAGCGGCGAAAAGTAGGCGTACGGCTAGGGCAAACACCTGCATTGTGAAAAGCAGAGGATTAGTAGACTGCGCGGTTACACAGCGACCGAGTCCACCATCATAAATCAAGGACCAATAGCACTAACGCGATAAAAAAAAAAAGAAGCGGCCTACTTGCGGATACAAGAGACAGGAGTCGTAATCAAATCTCGCGTCTCTGCATAGAGAATGTTGTGCTGTCTCGCGGTGAGCGCATTGGGAATGTCTACATTCGATTGTAGGAATAGTTTCTCGCAGTCGGCATATACTCTCTCGCCACATTATGATGTTGATTTACAAGAGCCGTTTTTCCTTAAGACTTAAAGATGGACTGAAGAGGATTCTGAGCTCGTCTTTTCAGCGCGTTAACTTCTACACGCTCTGAGCATTCTTGGAATCATTGTCCTGTGCAGCCGATTTCCCTATTAAATTGAATGAAACGTCCCGACTCCCGCCTTTTTTTTTACTGACCTCAGAAAAGAGGATTCAGCCAACACGTGGGATGCCCTTCAGCCACTCGCGCGGTGGCTTGCCGCTCTGCCATTGCCACGGTGATACGTAGTAAAATGCGGAGTGATGACCGAAAGCAGACTCCACGCGCATTTTTATTTCCTTGGGCCTAATTTGTGGCTGTGTAGTTTGAGACTGAAACTATTTATGCACGGAAACCTAAAAAAAAAACTACATAAAAGCGAAAGCGAAGCCGCCACGCGACTGGCTGAGAGGAACTCCACGCGTTGGTTGACTCCTCCTACTCACGGAGTTCAGTTTAAAAAAATAAAAAAGATGGCAGCCGGAACGAGTAATCAGATTTATAAGGAAAATCGGCCGCACACGACAATAATTCGAAGTTTCTAAGAATGCTCAGAGCATGTAGATCGGTTTCCCGCGGTAAAAAGACTAGTTTAGTTAAGAATCCTCTTTAGTGCACCTCTAATTCTGTTACTTGGTATGGGCATCAACTCCTAAATCTAATAGAGAAATACTGATCATTCTGCAAAAACAGATTTTAAGAGCTGCCGAAAGCGTACCAATGCACTACTAGTCTATCGCACTCGTTAGTTATTGACGAAATACAATGTTGTTGCAGCCACAAAATGTTACGAGTGCCGACTTTACAAGTTGTTCAAACAAGAAACTAAAGGTATCAATGGTTTTATCCACAAAATAGCTAAACTCGAAGGTAATGCACAATCTTATAAAACACGCCATTTTGAACCGTGGAAGGTTAAAACAAGTAGAACAACATATGGTCTGCAAATACAAAACAAATTACATCGAATACTTAAACATTTTAGATGCTAGAGGGATCCAGATTGAGAACATCACGTTCAAGGCATTGCATGATCTTTTCAAAACGTAGTACATGACATTATTTTTTATTTGTGCTTTTCTATAGCTGAAATGTAGTTACAGAATCTAGTATTCTTTCTTGCCATGTAGTGCACCTGTTATTACGTGTATACTGTACTTCCATGCTTTTCTTACGAACATATGAATATATGAACAGCATCACAAAAGATGCTGTTCATATATTCTGTGTACATTATGACAATGGCCAATGAAGAGGGCCTGCGGCACTGTCAAGCTGGCTTTTTTGAGCTTTTTCTTAAGGCTTCCTTCATCATTTAAAATGATGTTGATAAAGTCCTGTTGTATTGTATACAGCTGCAGCTAGGCCGGCATGAGTCGGAAAGGCTTCCCGGGTTTTGTAGTGGTGAATGGTTCATAAAGGGGGTGAGTTACACCGCGTGGTAGTTCCCGGCAGTGCGAAAAAGGGTGGTCCGATGTTGAGCTTACGCCCCTTTTTTTATCACAATCATCCGCTTGGTCACGAAATCCCCTCAGATGGATGCAGCGACATGTTGTTCGGAATACAGCGTATCGAAATTCGGCGGGAAACGTGAGAAAGGTGCGTGAGATGGACACTATGCGGTAATTGAGTTGAAGCGAGCGAAGACTGGAATACGTGGCAAGATACCGCTTGAGGCGATTTTAGTCACGGAGAAAGCTAGGGTTTAAATTATTTAGTCTACTAGCTATAGTACAGGCTGCATTTGCCGCCTAGGAGCATTGCTGGCGCTACTGAGTAGCCTACATCACTCAGAACAGCAGTCTCGCAGGACGTGCTCCGCCCTATTACTAAATTAAAAAAACAATGACAATCAAAACCGATCTTATATAAATTTGTAAGCGCTGCTGAAAGGAATGTGAGTACACGAGGACAAAGTTTTTTCCTGCGCCCCAGTTGCGCCCAAAAGTTTTATAGCAGGCTCCCACAAGTCGTACGAGACATCACTTTGTTACACGGAGCCGACCTGTTATGACTTCGACGATGAACATCTAGGCGTGCAAAAGCCGTTTGAAAGGAACGCAGACCGCGCGACGTAGACGCTGTGCGACGGGATGAACGACATTGTTTAGCTCCTGCTATGCCAGGACTGACAGCTGTCTTACGAAGCGAGTGGAGGGGACTTCAGTGGAGACCCTTTGTTCCTTCCGAGTCGCACGCCTAATCTGCGCAACGCAGATGAGGCCCACCGCTCCGCCAACGCCTGTGCAACCTTTGCATCAAGTGCATTAAGTGAATAATTGCCGTGTACTACGTCAACAGAGTTGCTAATAGGTTCAGACGCACAGGGAAGGTTGAACGTAATCCCGGTTTTTTTGCGGACGGTGCCGACTGCTGCATGGCGAGGATGCCACACTTTCCCTCTGCTGCTGCATCAAGAGGCGCTACGAAAAGGAAAACTTTAGCGTAAGTGCACTGCCCACGGCCAGAACTGCGAGCATGTGACGGCTGCAACCAGTGACGCCCATCCCAACCATGTTTCTTACATTCCGCAGAAATCACAGTAGTTCACTGCATGCCTGCTCCCGTCGTTAGAGTAAATTTCGATTCATTTGACGAGGCTTGTAGCGTATAGCTTAATGCGGCCGTGGGCTTCCCAGCCCGTGGGTACTCACATCGACGAGAGAAAGCGACCAAGGCCTGCCTGTACATGAAACAGTACAGTCACGGTCTCTGTTTTTGCCAGCAGTGCTAAGCGTGGAGTTCTGAGTAACCGTGAGAGGCACTTGCGTAGCAACTCTATTAAGGGCACGAAAATGCGCTATGCATCTGTGGCGGATGTGTTCTTTATTGGCTGAAGGCGGAGAACTTCAGCTAAGTACACGAAAATTTTGCCATTTCAGAACAAGTGACGCAGAACAGGAGAAAATGCAGGAATTGCGTCTGCTGTCCTCAATATTCTTGTTGTGTGCTCATATTCCTCCGTGTTACGAGAACTTTGGCACTTGTCCCGATTACAAGTGATGTCCCCACCGATCGTCGTTCGCGGCGCCTGTGCAGCAAATGTGTTTCTGAGGCAGCGTCCTTATACTGTTCCCTGTAATCCATAGGGATGCCACATGCCGACGATCCTTGTTCACGCACCGAAATCTGCACGATCCTCGTGTATACCTTGTACTTATCATACTGACCCGTTGCGTCGCAGACAGCACCGAAGCAATGAATAATTTTCTAGTGTCCTTGTATCTAATGAAATAATGCCGACCGCAAACGCCTTCGGAAGAAGCAGCGGGCAAAGACTTGGGCATGCATCTGAGGCGCGAGCGAGCTGCACGCTAGCGATGGAGAAAGTCTCAAAAATGAAGAAACTTACGACGTTGACCTGTGTGTTTCACAACTTGCTCCTGCGAGTATCCGCCCAACGTTGCAAAGACTTGGCGATGCCCACCAAAAATAGTATACAGTGTAACACACGTTTGCGAACGAACTCGTTCCAGCAAGACGCGGAAGGTCCGGCAACTGAAGTTCCATTCAATCATGAAGTTCTTCCATAATCGTGGAGCTGTGAACGCCGTAAAGCTCAACCAGTGAATGCGCATTCGACTAGAGTTGCAGAAATTGTCCCACATGGTATCGATCCCGCAGTAGCTGGTGGAACAATTCCTGCAACAGTAACTTTTCCTGGTTTCTATGTGCGCAGTTCCTCTGCAGCTTTCATAACGCATTTTCTCAACGAGCTACATTACTGCGTGGCGAACACATTTCTATCGTCTGGTTTGCTGATGACCCTACCCTGCTAACTGAGGGGAGGAATTGCAACGCTTGACTAAGCGCTTAGCACTCAAAGCCGAACGGTGGGACTAGAAGTTAATGTAAAAGAAAACTGATGTTTCAACGGACGGTGAAGGGAGCAACAGTTCAGGATAGGCGGCGTACTACTGGAAATGCTAAGGCAGTACATCTATCAAGGCCAGCGACCGCAGATCTGATCGAGAGTAACAACTAGAGGAATAAGAATGCGAAGTGTGTTTGGCAGCCGCTCTCAGGTCGTGAACAGCATCCTACCGCTGTCCTTCACTCCCTCCTAAGAAACTTGAACCTAAATTAAGGCTAACGAAGTGAGCTATGGAATGGAAAATGATAAATGTAGCATCGGGAGACAGGCAGAGATCAGCGTGGGGCAGAGAACAAACGCACGGTAATCCTATAAGGTAGGTGCAATCAAGAAAAGGAAACGAACATGGCCCGGGCATATAATACCAAGGGAAGATAACCGTTGGTTCTTTAGGGCAACAGACTGCATTCCTAGGGAAGTTAAACGTAGCAGATGATGGCAGATGCATGGACACATGGGGGGACGACATTAGAAAATTTAGTGATCCTAGGGGGACAACAGCTGGCACGGGACAGGGGAAATCATTTTTTACTCCCGTCAAACATGGTTTTCGCATACACTATTCACATGTAACGCCACTATTACCTATTACTAACAGTATAGCTTCCTACCTTGACCATGGATCAATAGTTCATTGCATCTTCCTCAACTTTGAAAAAGCTTTCGACAAAGTCCCCCAAAACTTGCTCCTTCTAAAATTACGTAGTGTGAACATTGACACCTGACATGACAAAATTGATTGAGTATTTCTTCTTTAACCGCTCTGTTTATTGCAGCTAGTAATTTCATCTCATCTACTTTTCCTCTGAAATCCAGTGTCCCACAAGGCTGTGTTTTGGCTCCGTTATTATTCCTAATATATATAAATCACCTTCATGACGGTATTTCCTCATCTATAACGCTTTACTCCGATGACTGTGTTCTTTACTGTGAATAGCTAACCTTCGTGATAACATGATCCTGCATTCCTACCTTGACGCTATCTCCAACTGGCGTAACGATTGGCTTATGACCTTAAGTGCTACTAAATGCAAAAGTATAACAACCGTCCGCCGTACCAGCATGCCTATAGCCTACTGCTACAGAGCTAACCCTGTAGCTCTCGAAAATGTAGTTTCCTATAAATTACTGATGAAGGCAACAGTCAACGAAACCAAGGAGCATAGAGAATGTTTTTGTTTTGTTTTTATTTGTGGGGCTCAATTTTTAAACATAATTGATAAGAAAGCAGCAGAAAAAACAACCACATGCTGCCGGTGGGATCCGAACCCACGAGCTCCAAATTTCGCGTCCGGTGCTCCACCAACTAAGCTACGGCGACGGCTGTGCAATCTGCTGCTTTCGGGGGTACTTATGTGTAGTGTAACCGAAAATTAAGTGTTCACCAGCGCCACGCTTGCCCAATGCGTTGGCCGCAGTACGTCCTGTTTTTTTTTTTTAAAAATTACCCCGTCAATCTCCCATTGATCATGAGCACCACAAATAAAAAAAAACATCCCCTACGCCCTTGGTGTCGGTGACTAATACCCAACAATTCTGGACAAAAGCATTTTTGAGCAGGAAACATTTTATGTCAGCAATTTTTTCATACAATTTAAGATTTAAATATAACAATCAACATATCCGCCGACCACCCGACGGCAGTCTTGGATTTTTTTTCCATTAGTGTTTTTCTGCCGTCAAAAGCATTCCCCATTGGTTTTCTATGGCAGTCTTAACTGATCGATGGAAACACGTTAAACGAAAGATTTTGTTACACATCAGAACAATGAACCATTACCCCCAGTATTTTAATAAGAGTATCTTATAATTTTTTAATATCTAAAATTTTTGTTCGAGAATGTTGGACATGGTTGGCTCCCCCATGTGTATAATAACGAGCCCCTCTTCTCACTTCCTATAAATGTCTCGGAGTTTATTTTAAAAAATAACTTTTCATGGCATGTTCGTGTGAAATTTATCACTGACAATGCTGATCGCACTCTCTGTTATCTGCGTAGGAACTTTGTACCTAAACTGGAAGATGCCTCCGCAATATGAGGTCCAGCTCTTTGTACACTTACTGACGACATCGAAGCAATCCAACATCGATCAGTGCGCTTCATTCCACCTTAATATGCACGTACTGCCAGTGTTTCCCTAATGAAGTCACAACTGGGTCTACAAAACTTACACATTCGAAGGAAGACTCCCGTTTGTGCCAATTTCACCAAATTTATTTCACTAGCCCATTACTAAAGGTGAACTCATTTCTGAGTCAACTTACTTGTCAACACATGTCAATCAGAGACATAAAGTTCGCGTTCCACATTCCCGTACTAATCTGTTTTTTTTACCTTTTTTTGCCGAAGACTATAGCAGATTGGAATCACCTGCCCCCCTCCATTCTTTGCATTCAAGGTGCTATGGCTATCAAAGAGGCGATGAAAAATTCCCTGTCTGCTTAGCCCAATTTTTTTTTTCTTGATGCTGTGCCTTGAACATTTTCTTTTTGAAAGCTTTGCATCATATGTTCAGTGTATGCGTGCGCTCTGTTCTCCCGTTTGCTTACTTTCCCTCATCACAGAGGATAGCTGTGAAGGCGCTTGTAAAATTCTTGAAAGACTCAGGATTGAGTTCAAGGATGTGAACTTTCAGAGTGTGCCCAGTGTACCCTGTTAGTTACGGACTACGGACAGGCGAAACAGTTAGCTACCTTCCTCTCTCCCTTTCCTATCTCTCCCTTCGTCCCCCTTTCCCACGTGTAGGGTCGTCGCCTGGGCGTCGCCTGGTTAACCTCCCTGCATTTGCGTTCATCATTCTCTCTCTCTTCAGATTTTCTATTAGTTCAACCCCTGCACCCACCCCTCTGTAAAGCCTTGAGGCTAAATGAATAAATAACTGGCTTTCAGTGGGTGGGAGCTTTGACTTGCAGTGGACGTAACTTGGCGCATGATTCTGTTCTCTCAGCGGTACCGTTCTAAAGCTGCCGGTTAAGCAGCGCCACCTAGAGGAGAAATTTTATGAAAACGAAATAGAGCGGAATTAAAGCACTCACTGTCACCGTTTTTCAATTGCGCCCCAGAACCGAGGAGAACATGCTTTTATCGAACGCTGGGACGCAATTTCCCACTGGGATGTCCATCAACGAGCTTCGAAGAAAAATCTCCAGAGAATCCAGAGAATCCTGTCCTGCGCCTGCTACGGCCACCGTGCAACTGCAAACTTCTTAACCACATCTGCTTGCATGACTCCCTGTCATCACCTGCTATATTGGAAACTACACCGGTGCCAAAATGTACCATCGGTTATTTGTCCTCCGCGTTACGTGCCCTGTCCATGCCCATTCCTCCATGATTTCATTTAGGGTATAATTTAATCTTCTTTCTTCCCCGACCCACTCAGCTCTCTTGTCTCCTACCTTTACACCTGTCCTTTTCCTTCCCACAACATGATGTTCTGTCAGTTCAATTTTAAGCCTCTTCATTAACCTTTATGTTACTCTTCCAGGAGTTATTACTGGCAAGACAAAAATATTTTATGTATTTTTTCTTAGGGAATGTTGGAAAGCTGCTATTTCTGAAAGTCCTTGCCAAATTCGCATGCCATTGTTATCCTCCTAGCTGCCTCACTTCCGTGTTCCAGACTTTCGTTCGCGATATGCTTCAGGCATCTGTATTCTCTAAACATTGTGGAAAACCGCTTAACCCTCGCCCAGCGCCTCCCTTCTCTCACTCGGGGCCCGCCGCTGGCCTTCCCTCCTCCTACCCTCCATTTACTCCGAAGCGACAACGAGGGAGGAGAGGGGGGAGGGAGAGACCCCCTTCATCTCGTGTGCGGGCGCTCCTCCTCTCCCGCGCCCCTCGGTTCCGGCGGCCGCGCGGGCCGCGCGCACGGGAGGCGGGACACGGAGACGCGGAGCGGGAGTTGACAGCGAGCCTTGAAAGAGAGCGGACGCGAGACCAGCGGCGGCCCAGGTGACCTGAACTGCATCTGTGCCTGTCTCCTGTGCCTGTGTCCTGTGCCTGTTGCCTGCCGCGGCTGTCTGCGCGCGACCGAGGAACACTATTGGGAGATCCCAATTAAAGCTCTTGCCTGCGGGCTTATTCCTCGGAGGTGTTGTTCTTCGCGGCCACAGGTGTGGTCGAGCTAGCGGAGTGGCGTTGGCCCTGAGTTCAGGGTCCGAACCGTGCCAGTAACCCCACAACATTTACAATGTTTTACTGCATATTGTAAACTATTCTTCAATACCAAGACTCTTGAACATTACTACAATTTTCTTCGTATTAATTTCTTAGCCCCACCGCTGTTCTTTCAGGCGCCTAAGTCTCCAATCATATGCGCTGAAATTTCTCCCCTCAGTTAGCAAGGCAACGCCATCAGCCGATCTGAAGTTGCAAAGGTGCTCTCCACTAACTCTTACCCTCAGTTCGTGTAAACAAACCATCCGAATACCTCTTATACATATGCAGTGAATAATAGTGGGGAGATTGTGTCACCTTCCATGACGCCCTCCCTGATTGCCATGTTGTCACTTTTGCTGTGGAAGACCATGGTCTTTGTGCTGTCCTTATGTACAGGGCGTCCCAGTTAACTTGTACCAACATTGAGAAAAACAAAAAAACTTAAGTGTTCTTCAGAACTGAAATCACGTGAATGTTGTTAGAGTTTATCTAAAGTTACAGAACCATTTTTTCGCTCGTCCTATTTGAATAGTTAATCGAGATAAATAAACTAACTTTTTAACTTAACTTTAAATATAGCTTGAAACGTTCAGGCATCAATAGGAAAGTTGTGGAGCTCCTCAAATATTGTCAAACCCAGGCACTTCCAACGAGATTGACTGAGCGCGGCCGTTTTTATTCGCTAAAAGCAAAAGCCCGCGGAATTAAAAAAAAAAAATACCACGTGACAGAGCGCTCCGTGCGCCAGGATTCGCCTCGAGTACAGCGCTCTCATCCGTGCTTTGTAAAAAACAGCACTCTCTTCGCCCCTTTCGTGCTGCACAAGACAGAGCTTCGAATTGTGATTGGTTCCAAGATAAGCGCCAGTGGGTTCGGGCGGCAGTTGAAAACGCGGCTCCCGTTTTTCAGCGTTTCACACGATATTATCAAGCTCCTTATATGCGTCTTTGCTTGTTGCGATCTTGCTCCCAAATGCTAACTCGTGAGATTGTCATCCTTCCTCCGCATGCGTTGTGCTAACGTGAGAGCGCAATTACCGCCGCAGAAACGGGAGCCGCGCTTTTTTTCAACTGGCAGCCTAACCGACTGGCGCTCATCTTGGAACCAAGCACAACGCGAAGCTCTGTCTTGGGCAGCACGAAAGGCGCACAGCGAGTGATGTCTTTCTACAAAGCACGGATGAGAGCGCTCTAATCGCGGCGCATCCGGGTGCACGGAGCACGCTGTCACGTGTTATTTTTTAAACAACGCGGGCTTTCGTTTTTCCCGAATAAAAACGGCCGCGCTAAGTCAATCTCGTTGGAAGTTCTGGGTTCGGCAATATTTGTGGAGCTCCACAACTTTCCTATTGACGCCTGAACGCTTCAAAATATATTTAAAAAATTAATTTCTTTATCTCGACTAATTATTCAAATAGGACGAGAAAAAAATGGCACTGCAACTTTCGATAAACCCTAACAATATCCACGCGATTTCAGGTCTGAAGAACACTTTTTTTTTTAATCTTGGTTCAAGTTAGCTGGGACACCCTGTATACATTTTCAAGCATTTTAGGACATGCCTCTTCCAAGTCCAACTTGCGCAGTGCCCACATGCATTCTGGCATTTCAGGCTAAATCAAATGCTGCTTCATAATCTATTCACTCTATATACAGAGTCTACTTGTGTTCTGCAAATTCCTCTATGACATGATTGATGATATACGCTTTGTTGTCGAGTACCGGTCTTCAAAACCTGCCCGTTTCCTTGAATCACTAGAGCTAAAGTTTGGTGCTGACAGCTGCGCATGAACGTTAGTTCAAAACTCACAAGCCAAAGCGGCGGATACATCACTTTCATTTGCCATCTGACTCTGCGTCATGCAGTCACGCGACGGCCCCATGAACTGTCCTAATACGGAAGCATTTCCAAGCACCGCCTAAGCTGGTCACGCCGACGAGCGATCGACAGGCGACAAAGGAAGAAAGCTGAATGGAAGAGATGTCACGCGATTAAGTGACGGTTAGCAGGAAAATCTCCCGATAGGATATAGCCAACACCTTATTATGTCACAACGACGAGCCGGGCGACCGGCGAGAAAAGCCGAGATGACCATGAGCGACACTCAGCTCAAAAGAATGAGGGAAAAGCACGGGCTCGCGGGTATAAAAAAGGCAAACGGGATAGGGACGCAAAGATACCGAAGAGACACTCATCAAGACATTACGCGAATGCTTACGTTACCAAGGGCAGCCAACAAGACGGGCCATGGACTCGCGGCCCACGGGACGGCCGATCACCTGGTTGGCCGTGAATATTTGAACCGGAGACGTGCTCATATTGCCAGAGAGATCTCAATGGAGAAGTCGTACAAGACGCCACGCAAGCGCCAATAAGACGGGCCACGGACTTGATACCCACGGGACGACCTGGTCTCCTGGCGCGCCACGAAAGTTTGATCCGGTGACGTAGTCAACAAGCCAGAGAGAGCCCCCTACAAGGCGCCATTCAAGACGCCACGCAAACGCCAACGAGATATACCAAGGACTCGAGGCCCAAGGGACCACGTGGTCACTTGGCAGGGCCCGAAGGTTTAATGCGGTGACGTAATCGTCCTGCCAGAGAGAGCCCGAACGAGACACCGTTCAAGACGCCACGCAAACGCCAACAAGACAGGCCACGGACTCGAGGCCCACGTGACCACCTGGTAACATTGCTAACCACGAACGCTTCATGCGATAACGTACTCCTCCTGCTAGAAGAGCTACCGGCGTGGCGCCGTTCAATACGCCACGCAAACGGCAATGGCACGGGCCATGGAACCGAGTCCCATAGGACGGCCTGCTCAGCTGGTGGGCCAGAAACATTTCTTCCGGAGACGTACACCGTCTGACAGATAGCGCCCCTGACGAGACACCGCTCAAGGCACCACGCAATACCAATGAGGCGGACCATGGACTCGAGGCCCACGGTACCACCTACTCACCTGGGGGACCACCAACGTTTCATCCGGAGGCGTACACCCTCTGCCATAGAGAGCTCCCGACAAGCGCCGTTCAAGGCATCACGCCAACGCCAATGAGCCGGGCTAAGGACTCGAGGCCCACGGGACGACCTCGTCACCTGGGGGGAAACGAACATTTTATCCGGAGATGTACACCTTCTCCCAGATAAAGCTCCCGACGTTAAACCGTACAAGGCACCATGGAAACGCCAATGAGATGGACCACGGACTTGAGGCCCACGGGACGATCTGGTCACTTGGCGGGCCGCGAACGTTTGATCCGGTGCCTACTCCTACCAGAGAGAGCTCCCGACGAGACGTTACGCAACCGACAAAGAGACGGGCCGTGGACTCGAGTCCCATGGGACGGCCTGCTCACTTCGTGGGCCCCGAATGTTTGCTCTGGTAACGTAGTCCGCCAGCCAGAGAAAGCTCCCGACGAGCCGTCGTTCAATACGCCACACTGCCTGCAAAAAGACTGACCACGGACTCGAGTCCCATTAGACGGCCTGCTCACCTGGTCGGCCACGAATCGTTTGCTCAGGTGACGTTGTTCTCCAGCCAGAGAGAGCTCCCGACGAGGCGCCGTTCAATACGGCACGCAACCGGCAATGAGAGGGGTCATGGACAAGGGTCCCATGAAACGGCCAGTTCACCTGGTGGGCCACGAATTGTTTGCTCAGGTGACGTAGTTCTCCAGCCAGAGAGAGCTCCCGACGAGGCGCCGTTCAATACGGCATGCAACCGGCAATGAGAGGGGTCATGGACAAGGGTCCCATGAAACGGCCAGTTCACCTGGTAGGCCACGAATCGTTTGCTCAGCTGACGTTGTTCTCCAGCCAGAGAGAGATCCCGACGAGGCGCCGTTCAATACGGCACGCAACCGGAAATGAGAGGGGTCATGGACAAGGGTCCCATTAGACGGCCTGCTCACATGGTGGGCCACGAATCGTTTCCTCCGGTGACGTAGTCCTCCAGGAAGAGAAACCTCCCGACGAGGCGCTGTTCAATACGGTATGAAACCTGCAATGAGACCGCCCACGGACTGGAGTCCCATTAGACGGCCTGCTCATCGGGTGGGCCAGGAACATTTCGTCCGGACACGTACACCTTCCGCCAGATAGAGCCCCTGACGAGACATCGCTCAAGGCACCACGCAAACACCAATGATACGGACCATGCACTCGAGGCCCACGGCTCCACGTGGTCACCTGGGGGGCCACGAACATTTCATCAGGAGATGCACACGTTCTGCGAGATAGACCTCCCGACTTTACACCGTTCAAGGCACCATGGAAACGCTATCGAGATCGACCACACACTTGTGGTCCACGGGACGACCTGGTCACCTGGCGGGCCCCGAACGTTTGATCCGGTGACTACTCCTGCCACAGATAGCTCCCGACGAGACACTGTTCATGACGCCACGCAAACGGGAATGAGAGGGGCGGCGAACTCGTGGCCCACGGGATTACCTAGTTACATGGCGGGCCGCGAACGTTTGATCCGGTTACGTAGTCCTCCAGTCAGAGATACCTCCCGACGAGGCGCCATTCAATACACCATGCAACCTGCAATGAGACCGGCCACGGTCCCGAGTCCCATGAGACGGCCTAATCACCTGGGGGGCCACGAGCGTTTGATCCGGTGACTACTCTCGCCACATAGAGCTCCCAACAAGACACTATTCAAGACGCCACGGAAAGGCCAATGAGACGCGCCACGGACACGGGGCCCATGGGACGACATGGTCACCTGGCAAGCCACGAACATTTCAACCAGGGACGCACACCTTCTGCCAGAGAGAGCTCCCAGCGAGACGCCATTCAAGTCACCATGGAGACTCCAGTGGGGCAGAGCATGGACTCGAGGCCCACGGCCGGATCTGGTCACCTGGCGGGCCACGAACTTTTGATCCGGTGACGTAGTTCTGCCAGAGCGAACTTCCGACAAACGCCACACAAACGGCAAAGAGACGGGTCCCCAACTCGATTTCCATAAGACGGCCGGCTCACCTGGTGGACGACGAATGTTTACTCTGGGGACGTAGTCCACCAGCCATAGAAAGCTCCAGACGAGCTGCCGTACAATACGCCAGGCAGCCGGCAATGAAACGGGTCACGGTGTAGGGTACCATGAAACGGCCTTCTCACCTGGTGGTCCTCGAGTGTTTGCTCCGGTGACGTAGTCCTCCAGTCAGAGAGAGCTCCCTACGAGGCGCCGTTCAGTACGCCACGCAACCGGCAGTGAGACGGGTCACGGCCTAGGGTCCCGTGAGACGGCCTGATCACCTGATGGGCCACGAGCGTTTGCTGGAGTGACGTGGTCCCCCAGCCAGAGAAAGCTCCCTACGAGGCGCCGTTCAACACGCCACGCAACCGGCAGTGAGACGGGTCACGGCCTAGGGTCCCATGAGACGGCCTGCTCACCTGATGGGCCACGAGCGTTTGGTCCGGTGACGTAGTCCTCCAGCCAGAGACAGCTCCCGACGAGGCGCCGTTCATGACGCCACGCAAACGGGAATGAGAGGGGCGGTGAACTCGCGGCCCACGGGATGACCTGGTTACATGGCGGGCCGCGAACGTTTGATCCGGTGACGTAGTCCTCGAGTCAGAGATACCTCTGGACGAGGCGCCGTTCAATACGCCATGCAACTTGCAATGCGACGGGTCAAGGACTAGGGTCCCATGAGACGGGCTGCTCACCTATCGGGCCAGGAACATTTCGTCCGGAGACGTACACCTTCTGCCAGATTGTGCCCCTGACGAGTGCCGTTGAAGGCACCACGCCAACGCCAATGAGCCGGACCACGGCCTCGAGGCCCACGGCACCGCCTGGTCACCTGGGAGGCCACGAACATTTCATCCGGAGATGCACACGTTCTGCCATATAAGAGCTCCCGACGTTACACAGTTCAAGGCACTATGGAAACGCAATCGATATCGACCACAGACTTGAGGTTCACGGAACGACCTGGTCAGCTGGCGGGCCACGAGCGTTTGATCCAGTGACTACTCCTGCCAAAGAAAGCTCCCGACGAGACACCGTTCAAGACGCCACGCAAACAGGAATGAGAGGGGCGACGGACTCGCATCCCACGGGACGATCTGGTTAGATGGCGGGCCATGAACGTTTGATCCAGTGACGTAGTCCTCCAGTCAGAGATACCTCCTGACGAGGCGCATTCAATACGCCATGCAACCTGCAATGAGACCGGCCACGGTCTCGAGTCCCATGGGACGGCCTGCTCACCTGGTAGGCCACGAGCGTTTGATCCTGTGACTACTATTGGCAGAGAGAGCTCCCGTCGAGACACTGTTCAATACGCCACGGAAAGGCCAATGAGATGCGCCACGGATTTGGGGCCCACGGGACGACCTGGTCTCCTGGCGCGCCACGAATGTTTGATCCGGTGACGTAGTCAACAAGCCAGAGAGAGCCCCCGACAAGGCGCCATTCAAGACGCCACGCAAACGCCAATGAGATAGGCCAAGGACTCGAGGCCCAAGGGACCATGTGGTCACCTGGCAGGGCCTGAAGGATTAATCCGGTGACGTAATCGTCCTGCCAGAGAGAGCCCGAACGAGACACCGTTCAAGACGCCACGCAAACGCCAACCAGACAGGCCACGGACTCGAGGCCCACGTGACCACCTGGTCACATTGCTAACCACGAACGCTTCATGCGATAACGTACTCCTGCTAGAAGAGCTATCGGCGTGGCGCCGTTCAATACGACACGCAAACGGCAATCGCACGGGCCACGGAACCGAGTCCCATAGGACGGCCTGCTCAGCTGGTGTGCCAGGAACATTTCTTCCGGAGACGTACACCGTCTGCCAGATAGAGCCCCTGACGAGACACCACTCAAGGCACCACGCAATACCAATGAGACGGACCATGGACTCGAGGCCCACGGTACCACCTGCTCACCTGGCTGACCACCAACGTTTCATCCGGAGGCACCTTCTGCCATAGAGAGCTCCCGACAAGCGCCGTTGAAGGCATCACGCCAACGCCAATGAGCCGGGCCAAGGACTCGAGGCCCACGGTACCACCTCGTCACCTGGCGGGCAACGAATATTTTATCGGGAGATGTACACCTTTTCCCAGATAGAGCTCCCGACGTTACACCATTCAAGGCACCATTGAAACGCCAATGAGATGGATTACGGACTTGAGGCCCACAGGACGATCTGGTCACCTGGCGGGCCGCGAAAGTTTGATCCGGTGCCTACTCCTACAAGAGAGAGCTCCCGACGAGACGCTACGCAACCGGCAAAGAGACGGGCCGCGGACTCGAGTCCCATGGGACGGCCTGCTCACTTGGTGGGCCCCGAATGTTTGCTTTGGTGACGTAGTCTGCCAGCCAGAGAAAGCTCCCGAAGAGCCGTCGTTCAATACGCCACGCTGCCTGCAAAAAGACTGACCACGGACTCGAGTCCCATTAGACGGCCTGCTCACCTGGTCGTTCACGAATCGTTTGCTCAGGTGACGTAGTTCTCCCGCCAGAGAGCTCCCGACGAGGCGCCGTTCAATACGCCTCGCAGCCGGCAATAAGACTGGCCACGAACACGAGTCCCATTAGATGGTCTGCTCACCTGATGGGCCACGAATCGTTTCCACCGGCGACGTAGTCCTCCAGCAAGAGAAACTTCCCGACGAGGCGCTGTTCAATACGACATGAAACCTGCAATGAGACCGCCCACGGACTTGAGTCTCATTAGACGGCCTGCTCACCGGGTGGGCCAGGAACATTTCGTCCGGAGACGTACACCTTCCGCCAGATAGAGTCCCTGACGAGACATCGCTCAAGGCCCCACGCAAACACCAATCATACGGACCATGCACTCGAGGCCCACGGCACCAGATGGTCACCTGGGGGGGGGGGCACGAACATTTCATCAGGAGATGCACACCTTCTGCCAGATAGAGCTCCCGACTTTACACCGTTCAAGGCACCATGGAAACGCTATCAATATCGACCACAGACTTGAGGTCCACGGGACCACCTGGTCACCTGGCGGGCCGCGAACGTTCGATCCGGTGGCTACTCGTGCCACAGAGAGCTCCCGACGAGACACCGTTCATGACGCCACGCAAACGAGAACGTGAGGGGCGGCGAACTCGCGGCCCATGGGATGACCTGGTTACATGGCGGGCCGCGAAAGTTTCATCCGGTGACGTAGTCCTCCAGTCAGAGATACCTTCCGACGAGGCTCCGTTCAATACGCCATGCAACCTGCAATGAGACCGGCCACGGTCTCGAGTCCCATGAGTCGGCCTACTCACCTGGGAGGCCACGAGCGTTTCATCCGGTGAGTACTGTCGCCACATAGTGCTCCCGACAAGACACTATTCAAGACTGCACGGAAAGGCCAATGAGACGCGCCACAGACACGGGGCCCACGGGACGACCTGGACACCTTCCAAGCCACGAACATTTCAACCAGAGACACACACCTTCTGCCAGAGAGAGGTCCCGGCGAGACGCCGTTCAAGGCACCATTGAAACTCCAGTGGGGCAGAGCACGGACTCGAGGCCCACGGTGGGATCTGGTCATCGTGCGGGCCACGAACGTTTGATCCGGTGACGTAGTTCTGCCAGAGAGAACTTCCGACAGAGGCCACACAAACGGCAAAGAGACGGGTCACCAACACGAGTTCCATAAGACGGCCGGCTCACCTGGTGGACCACGAATGTTTGCTCTGGTGACGTAGTCCACCAGCCTGGGAAAGCTCCCGACGAGGTGCCGTTCAATACGCCAGGGAGATGGCAATGAAACGGGTCACGGTGTAGGGTACCATGAAACGGCCTTCTCACCTGGTGGGCCTCGAGCGTTTGCTCCGGTGACGTAGTCCTCCAGCCAGAGAGAGCTCCCGACGGGGCGCCGTTCAATACGCCTCGCAGCCGGCAATAAGACGAGCCACGAACTCGACTCCCACGGGAAGGCCTGTTCACCTGGTGGGTCACGAGCGTTTCCTCGGGTGACGTAGTCCTCCTGCCAGAGACAGCTCCCGACGGGGCGCCGTTCAATACGCCTCGCAGCCGACAGTCAGACGGGTCACGGACTACGGACCCATGAGCGGCCTGCTCCCCTGATGGGCCACGAGCGTTTGCTCCGGTGACGTAGTCATCCAGCCAGAGACAGCTCCCGACGAGGAGCCGTTCAATACTGCACGCAACCGGCTGTGAGGCGGGTCACGGACTAGGGTCCCATGAGGCCTCCTGCTCACCTGATGGGCCTCGAGCGTTTGCTCCGGTGACGTAGGTGACGTAGTCATCCAGCCAGAGACAGCTCCCGGCGAGGCGCCGTTCAATACGCCACGCAACCGACAGTCAGACGGGTCACGGACTACGGGCCCATGAGCGGCCTGCTCACCTGATGGGCCACGAGCGTTTGCTCCGGTGACGTAGTCATTCAGCCAGAGACAGCTCCCGACGAGGAGCCGTTCAATACGGCACGCAACCGGCTATGAGACGGGTCACCGACTAGGGTCCCATGAGACGGCCTGCTCACCTTATGGGCTTCGAGCGTTTGCTCCGGTTACGTAGTCCTCCAGCCAGAGAGTGCTCCCGACAGGGCGCCGTTCAATACGCCTCGCAGCCGGCAATAAGATGAGCCACGGACTCGAGTCCCACGGGAAGGCCTGTTCACCTGGTGGGCCTCGAGCGTTTGCTCCGGTGACGTAGTCCTCCAGCCAGAGAGAGCTCCCGACGGGGCGCCGTTCAATACGCCTCGCAACCGGCAGTGAGACGGGTCACGTACTATGGTCCCATGAGACGGCCTGCTCCCCAGATGGGCCACGAGCGTTTGCTCGGGTGACGTAGTCCACCAGCCAGAGAAAGCTCCCGACGAGGCGCCGTTCAATGCGCCACGCAACCGGCAGTGAGACGGGTCACGGACTAGGATCCCATGAGACGGCCTGCTCACCTGATGGGCCACGAGCGTTTGCTCTGGTGACGTAGTCCTTACAGCCAGAGACAGCTCCCGACGAGGCGCTGTTCATTACGCCACGCAAACGGCAGTGAGACTGGTCACAGACTAGGGTCCCATGAGGCGGCCTGCTCACCTGATGGGCAGCGAGCGTTTCCTTCTGTCACGTAGTCCTCCAGCCAGAGACAGCTCCCGACGAGGTGCAGTTCAATACTCCACGCAACCGGAAATGCGACGGGTCCAGGACTAGGGTCCCATGAGACGGCCTGCTCACCTGGTGAGCCTGGAACATTTCCTCCGGAGACGTACACCTTCTGCCAGATAGTGCTCCTGTCGAGTGCCGTTGAAGGCACCACGCCAACGCCAATGAGCCGGACCATGGACTCGAGGCCCACGGCACCGCCTGGTCACCTGGGGGTCTAAGAACATTTCTTCTGGAGATACACACGTTCTGCCATATATAGCTCCCGACGTTACACCGTTCAAGGCACCATGGAAATTCAATCGAGATCGACCACAGACCTGAGGTCCACGGTACGACCTGGTCACCTGGCGGGCCACGAGCGTTTGATACGGTGACTACTCCTGCCACAGAGAGCTCCCGACGAGAGACTGTTCTAGACGCCACGCAAACGGGAATGAGAGGGGCGACGGATTCGCATCCCACTGGACGATCTGGTTACATGGCGGGCGATGAACGTTTGATGCAGCGACGTAGTCCTCCAGTCAGAGATACCTCCTGACGATGCGCGTTCAATACGCCATGCAACCTGCAATGAGACCGGCCACGGTCTCGAGTCCCATGGGACGGCCTGCTCACCTGGTAGGCCACGAGCGTTTGATCCGGTGACTACTCTTGCCAGAGAGAGCTCCCGTCAGACACTGTTCAAGACGCCCTGGAAAGGCCAATGAGACGCTCCACGGACTTGGGCCCACGGGACGACCTGGTCACCTGGCGAGTCACGAACATTTCAAGCGGAGACGTAGACCTTCTGCCAGAGAGTGCTCCCGCCGAGACGCCATTCAAGACACCATGGAAACCCCAATGGGGCGGATCACGTACTCGAGGACCACGGCTGGACCTGGGCACCTGGTGGGCCACGAACGATTGATACTGTGACTATTCAAGCGAGAGCGAGCTCCCGACGAAACACTGTTCAAGACGCCACGCAAACAGGAATGAGACGGCCCACGGAGTCACAGCCCACGTGAAGACTTGGTCAGCTGGCAGGCTACGAACGCTTGATTTGACAACGTACTCCTCCTGCTAGAAGAGCTAACGACCAGGCGCCTTTCAATACGCCACGGAAATGGCAATGAACGGGCCATGGACTTGAGTCTCATGGGACAGCCTGCGCACCTGGTGGGCCACGGACGTTTGATCGGGTGTCTACTCCTGCCAGATAGAGCTCCCGAGGAGACGCCTTTCCATGCTGCACATAAACGTCAATGAATCGAATCATGGACTAGGGACCCACGAGACCACCTGGTCACCCGGGGGACCACGAACGTTTCATCCGGAGACGTACACCTTCTGCCAGAGAGTGCTCCCGATGATCGCCGTTACAGGCACCATGCAAACGCCAATGAGAAGGACCCCGTACTCGAGGCCCACGGGGCGACCCGGTCACCTAAGGAGCCACGAGCATTTGATCCAGTGATGTACTCCTTGTGCTAGAGAGTTCTCTTGATGATTACCTTTCAAAATTATTATCGAGCAACGGGAAGTACGATAACCTTTTTATATGTTATGTTATTTCATTTTATGTTCTGTTATGCTGTGTTATGTAGTTTTATGTTTTATTATGGTGCGCTATATTATGGTGTGTTCAGTTCCGTTTCTCATAATATATATTGTTGTGTTACGTTAGGTTACGTAATTTTTGTTTAAAATGGGGTTTCCCACCTGATGTTTTTTAACGTGCACTTGCATCGCACCGCACACGGGTGTTTTTTAATTTGGCCGGCATCGATATGCGGCCGCTGGAATTAGAATCTGCGTCCTTGGGCTTAGGAGCCGAACGCCGCGGTTACTAAGCCACCACGCCGGGTAACTATTTATGGTATTTAAGCCTCTGGCATCCGTTTTTAGAACAATAATAATAATAAAGCGTCAGTATCTGTGTATGCAATGTGTCAAGCTTTGTAGCGCATCATATGCCGCCACCGTCCTGCAACAGATGGGCACTTACTTGATCCTCGCCTGCCTGTTTTCCCGTCTGCATTGATTTTAAGCCTTTCAATTACTAATTGACATTTTATTACCATCGAACTTTTTAATTACTTCGGAACCACTACTTCAACTTTAAGTATCTTAATTTTTTTAGGTGAGGGGGGATGCCGGAGCAAATTTCGTTACTGCGAACGCAGTGAAGCTAACAACGAATTTCTTCGTGGGCAATGAGTTCGTGTCCTGCTACTGAGCTGATTGGCGCTTGGTTTAGGATTGAGAAATGGAATTCATGTCTCATGTATCCCTAAAGTTCGTAGAACGAAACACTGCTAAAAGTGAAAGCATGCAAGCAGCTTTCATGCAACCTGGCGCGGGTGTAGCGCGTTGCTCGTGGCGCGCAACCAGGAGTGAAGACGCCGATCTGTCTCATTCTTGGTAGCGGCGAGATGTGATAATGGCTGTTCGAAATTCTTGGTAGCGGCGAGATGTGATAATGGCTGTTCGAACTAATTTTCGCAGCTTCTCGAAAGTCGTCAATATGCGTTAATTGTGGCTTGTCTACGGTTTGCGGAGAAACGCGCTAAGTAAGCAGTATGGCGGGCATACGTAGGCATGACTTCAGCCATGGGCCTACAGCGATGTGCGCCATAGCTTCAATGAGAATCCACTTGTTTCTCGGGCGTATCTCTAGACACTTCGAAGAGAGAAACAGAACACGTTGCAGTTTCTTTGCGTGGTTTTGAGTAAAAGTGGTGCGCACCGCTAGTATTAGTTGGGCTTCACTGCCGCGCCCCTTTCCGGCAGCGCATGTTGCGCAGAGGGGCGAGCCACGCAGCAGCGCTTGGCAGACACCACCTTTACTCCTGCCAGTACCTGTAGCATTAGGTGACCAGGCTTTTGCGTTCACCTCAACAGCGAAAGTCGTATGCTGCAACAGTCCCCAATCAGCGCAATTCTCCTCCTGCGCAATTTTGAGCGCCTGAGTAAAACCTTTGTGTTTGTTAGCTGGTGCTTGTCATTAGAATCAGTGTCGCAGTGGAAATAAGCATAAGAAGCATACATGAAAAGACGCACCGACCGGCTGACAGGCGCTAATTTCAGATATCTTTTATCATTCTTTAGAGCCCTGCGTGTCGCGCGTGTTTATTTTTTTTCTTTTTATGTATTGCGCGTGATTGCACTGCAACGCTTGATCTCATGCCTGGTAAGCATTACCCACCTGGCACCAAAAGAAGGCGATGGGGCGACGCCACAGCAGTGTAACGTCCCCTCTTTGTCGCAGGGCGGGGGAGTCGTGGGCGCCGCCGCCGCGCCTGACCGTGGCGTAATGCAGGCTGCCTTCCTTGCGGCGACCGGCACTGCGAAGCACTGACGCTGACCGCCGGTGGTGAGTCGCCGCTTGCCGGCCATTCTCTCTCTGTCTCTCGTTGAGCCTGATGAAGATTTCGAGGTCAACTGCATGTAGATGCCACACCAGTGGGACATGTTGTGGTTCAAGGCTTCGGAATAATTTCGGCCTTCGGCACAGCATGTCCATCTGCTGTGCACAGCAGATGGACATGCTGATGGCTCAGCGTACCTGATCATAGAAACATACACAGAAATACGGCTGAGAAGCGCCGGGTGGCCCTTTAACAAACCAACGCCGTCGGACATTGGTCTGGGGCTGCGCCGTTATATTTTCCTGTGGAGGCGTTATTGTTATGAAAAGGAAACTGGCCCTGAACTTTGCACGGAAATTCAGCGCTCCTCTTTACTCGCTGTCGGTTGAAAAAGCTACGGAATAACAACGAGCAAGAGTAGCGCAGTGGGGACTAAATGAGGTTGAGGCTTTCGGCTCGCGCAACCATTTGAAAGAGATACGCCAGTGACTTCGTGACAGCCAATCGCGTGCACCGCGCGGAAACACAGCTAAGATTAGTGCTGCTGTGCTTAAGGTGCGTGACAGTATCTGTTTCAAATCGCAAGATGTATGCCACGGTTTCGCTGAGCACTCCAGCTCTTGCTTTGTACCCCCAGACAACACACCCTCTGATATCACTCTCAATGACAGTATTGACTGCTTAGTGCAGGCATGAAAGTGTGGCGGAGCTTCAACTTTCATCTGTGGTTCAGAAGCATAAGCGAAAAGCTTAATCAGGAGCCGATGAAATTATCAGCTTTATAATAAAAGGATGTGCTGACATATTTGTTCCTGTTTAAAAGTGCTTCTCCAACTTCTCTTTGCTCACCGCTGTTCTTTTGTGTAGTTGGAAGTTGTCAGTGCTTTTTCCTGCATTTAAGTCTGGCGATGTTTGCGATGTGACTGGTTTAACACCAGTGTCACTAACTTGTTCTTTTGCAAAGGCAATGTGTGATGAGTTCTTACTTCGAATAAAAAATTCAGGGGGGCACTTTGTTGACCTAAAGTGCGGTGAGGCGAAAGCCTTAAGTGCCGTGTTGCTGCTTGTGTCACTGATGTGTGTTTAAGATGCTAAGCTTCGGCTCTAAGAGTGGAACGCGACAGCGTCTTAAAACGCTGCCAGGGAGTCCACAGAACGCCATCGCCTGTTCGGCTCTACGCCTTGCTCGTCGGTAAATTGGTTTTTGAGGAAAGGAAATGTATCTGTCGCGCATATATCGCTGGACACCTGAACCTCGCCATAAGGAAAGGGAGGAAGATATGAGTGAACTAAGACACCGTATTCACTAGACGCGCCTTTGTTCATTCCAAGCCATAGAGCTGGCATGGCGGTATGGTTAGAGTGCTCGTCTCGCACTCCGGAGACAGGGGTTCGATTC